>NC_141609.1:36297521-36557521 GCF_047967505.1 Dipteris shenzhenensis | reverse complement strand
AGCTTGGTTTCTTCATAAAAAGGAAAAGAGACTCTTTCTACTTATGTCAAATAGGGAGTTCAATGGTGTTGAAGATCCATGGGATGCTACTTTCTTCAAAAAAGATATGACTTCAAGCCTTGTGGTAGCATAATGATGAGAGTGCTCTCAACGGAAGCAAGAATGGAAGAAGGAGAGAGAGAGAGAGAGAGAGAGAGAGACAGAGAGCCACAAGTTTTGGTGGGTGCACCACCCTAATCTTCTTTTTCATTCATTTATATATGTGTTTGAGTATTGTACATAACTGGGGTAAAGGCACAGTGACCTTTAACCCCCACAACCTCCCACTTAAAGGACAATGTGTCTTTAAGTGAGAACAACTAGTGAGCATACTATCCAATGCCCATCAATACACGACAATACTCAAACCGATGACTAGATAGACTCTTCGTCAGCATATCTACAGGTTTATCATCTGTATGAACCTTGACAAGCTCTATGCGCTTGTCCTCAAGTACCTCCCTGATGAAATGGTACCTGACCTCAATGTGTTTGGTCTTTGCATGAAAGACCGGATTTCGTGCTAGCTGAATAGCACTCATGGAATCACTATGCAATGTCGGTACACCTGTATGAATCCCCAAATCTCCCACTAGCCGATCAAGCCATATAGCCTCCTTGCAACCCTCTGTGGCTGCAACATACTTAGCCTCTGTGGTAGACAAAGCAACGCACTTCTGTGCGTGAGACATCCACGACACTGCACCACCTGCAAAGGTGAACACATAACTAGAAGTGGATCTCCTACTATCCACATGCCCTGCATAGTCTGAATCTGTGTACCCAAGTACACACATGTCTCCTTTACCAAAGCAGATGCACATCTCCTTGGTACCCTTCATGTACCTCATGATGCACTTAATTGCCTCCCAATGCCTCTTTCCTGGATTAGCCATATACTGGCTAACAACTCCCACTGCAAATGCAATGTCTGGTTTAGTAGCTATCATAGCATACATAAGACTCCCAACTATTGATGCATAAGGAACCTTGGCCATCATGGCCCTTTCCTCATCTGATTTGGGACTATCTATATGACTCAGTTTCACATATGGAGGCAATGGAGTACTCACTGCCTTCCCCCCTACATATTGAAACGCTGTAATACTTTTGTAACATACTCCTTCTGTGAAAGCCAAAGGAGTTTCCAACTCCGATCACGCGAGATGCGCATACCAAGAATATGACCTGCAAGTCCCAAATCCTTCATATCAAAGGCCTCATGCAACATGGCCTTTAATGCATCTAGCTCATAAGTATTCTTGCTAGCCAATAGCATATCATCCACATATAGTGCCAGGATTATCAGGCTATTATCCTTAGCCCTTTTAGTGTAGAGGCAGTGATCAATTTCACTCCTTCTAAAACCCTGGGACCGAATGAAAGCATCAAACTTCTGATACCATTCTCTAGGTGCTTGCTTAAGACCATTGAGACTCTTCTTTAGCTTGCAAACTAAATGCTCTTTGCCCTTTTCTTCAAAGCCTTCCGGCTGCACCATGTAAATTTCCTCATGCAAATCCCCATGCAAGAAAGCTGTCTTGACATCCATCTGCATAAGCTCCATATCCTCTACTGCCACTAGTCCAAGCATGCATCTAAGTGTGGTCACCTTCACAACCGGAGAGAATATCTCATCAAAGTCCACACCCTTCTCTTGCTTGAACCCTTTAGCAACCAAACGGGCCTTGTACCTAGGCACATCATCACCTGTGACCTTCATTTTGTAGACCCATTTACATGGCAATGCTTTCTTTCCATGTGGCAAAGAAACCAAGTCCCAAGTCTTATTCTTCATAAGTGAACTCATCTTTGATTGCATAGCATACTCCTCATAAGTGCCTCTCTGTAGCAAGAAGGCTCCCCGCAGTCTGTAAGCATCACATAGTCTACCCCTGGAACGAACTTATCAGGCGGCCTAGACACTCTAGATGATCTTCTCAAGGGCATTTCAGCTTGCTGTCCCACTTGCATATCGGCCACATTTGGCTCATCATTTCCACCAATAGATGATCCATCATCTACCCTTGATTGTATACCTGTGGGAGTACTTGGTGGTACCATTTCTTGCACATTTGGTGCATGGACAGCTTGCTGTCTATCAACATATGCAGGTGGATTCACATCCTGGAAAGTGATTCTCCTCATTTCCACATCCCTCATGGCTGTCTTATGCATCTTCTTCTCATTGAAGACTACATCATGGCTGCGTATGATCTTCTTTGCTTCTGGATCCCAGAGACAATAGCCCATCTCTCCACTTTCACCATAACCCAAAAAGATGCATTTCCTAGACTTAGGATCTAGCTTCTTTCGAAGCTCTTTTGGCACATGTGCATATGCCTCACACCCAAATATATGCAAATGAGAGTAAGAGGGCTTCTTGCCACTCCATGCCTCTTCAGGAATACCACCATCCAAACTCTTACTAGGTGATCTATTGATCACATGCACTGCAGTCTTCATTGCCTCAGCCCAAAAACCACTAGAAAGACTTGCATTGGAAAGCATGCATTGCAACCTTTCTTGAATGGTACGGTTCATCTTTTCTGCAACTGGATTTTGCTCTAGAGTACAAGGGGATGTGAGCTCCCTCTTAATCCCACGTGTATCACAGAAATGCTGAAAGTCATGAGAGAGATACTCTCCACCATTGTCAGTCCGTAGGCATTTAAGCGTTCTACCTGACTGATTCTCAACCAAGGCCAGCCATTTCTGAAATACCTGGAACACATCACTCTTCCGAGCTATAGCATAAGCCCACACTTTCCTAGTTGCATCATCAATGAATGTCACATAGTATTCAGCCTTGCCTAATGACCGTGTAGGCATGGGACCACATACGTCTGAATGCACCAAATCAAGCTTTTCAAACTCTTTCTTTCCCCTTCTTTTATGGGCTGATTTAGTCTGCTTCCCATAGAGACAGTGCTCACAAAATTTAAAATCAGAGAAACTCAAATGCGGTACATAACCCAAACGGCATAAAAGTTTCATTTCATTCTGGCTCATGTGCCCCAACCTGCAATGCCACAAAGAAATGCTTGGCTACTCGGTTATTTTAACAACATGATCAAATACCCCTGATACATGTAAGGGATACAAAGTCCCACACTTGGCACCCCTGGCCAAAAGCATAGAGCCCTTCTGAATTTTCCAAGTCTGAAAGCCAAAAGTGGTGTGAAAACTAGCATCATCTAGCTGACCCACTGAAATAAGACTCTTGGTCAACTTAGGCACATGTCTCACATGTTTCAAAACAAATGCAGACCCATTTGCAAAAGAAAACTTTATGTCACCTGCTCCCACTATGTCACATGCATAGTCATTTCCAAGATGCATAGTCTTTCCACTGTCATAAGTGGAGAACCATTCCCTATGGGGAGTAACATGGAATGAAGCACCAGAATCCAAAATCCAATCCTGGGAATATGCATCATCTGAAGTGGTAAGCAACTCTGCAGATAAACTAGACATGAAGAGAACGTCATTGTCACTATCATGTGTGACTGCATTGATCTCCTCGATCTTCACTTTTCCTTTTTCCTCCCTTGGACTCTCTTCCTTTTGATTTGCACCCCAATTTGCATTCTTTTTCTTATCCTTTTGCGCTCTTTTCAGCTTGTAGCAATCCTTTTTCATATGGCCCTTCTTGCCACAGTGGTAACACTCAATGTTCCGTGCCCTGGATTTGCTACGAGACTTCCCTCTTTCTTGGGACTTCCCCCTGAACTGTGATCTGCCCCTTTGCACATTAAAGGCTGCATCCTGCTTGTTGCCATCCATAGACTTCTGTCTAATCTCCTCGGCCAACAAGCTACCCACAACATCATCAAATTTTAGTACTCCACCAGGTGCAGAGTTACCGACAGCTGTACGGAAGGTATCCCATGAGGATGGCAATGAACATAAGAGAAATATTGCCTTAGTCTCCGCATCAAAATTCATCTTCTGAGCCTGAAGCTGGCTGAAAATAATATTGAATTCATTCAAGTGAGAAGCAATGGAGACCCCTTCCTTCATCTGCAGCTCAAACCACCTCTTCATGAGGTAAACTTTATTAGAGGCAGTTTCCTTCTCATAAGTGGCACACATTTTCTTCCACAAATCTTCCGTAGTCTGCTCATTTACTACTGTGAAATAAACTGACTCTGCAAGATGAAGTCTAATAGTAGACTTTGCTAATGCATCCAACTCATTCCAATCATCCTCAGACATATTTGCAGGCTTAGCTTCAATCCCTGCCAAGGGTTTAATCTGCTTCTTTTGAATAAGCACATCCCTTATTTGTTCATTCCACAAAGAAAAGTTTGTCCCATCAAACTTTTTAATGCTGAAAAACTCCTTTTTAGACATGGAAGAGGATGCCATAATGCAAATAAAGCAAAATCCCAAATGCTAGTGCCTGCAAGAGAGAATCACACCAAATACCAAGTGCACCCAAATGTGTATGCCACAATAGAGTGAAATATCACCAAAACTCAAAGCTCAAAGCATCAAAAGATGCATCTGACTCATGTGCATATACTATGCATCCATATGAGCAAATCTGGCCCAAAAGAAAGTGCCAACTGCAATGGCAATCCAGAATGCCAATAAGTGCCAAATGACTCAAGCATAAACACCGTCCACTGGCATATGCATCAATAATGTCTCATCCAAGAGAGCATAGCACTATCAGTGCATCACCTGCAATGTGTCAAAGCTATCCCTCAGCATAAAATAGCATCCATGTGCAAAGCGTCCATAAAAATAGCATCCCACAAGGCAATTTGGGCCTATCAGCGCATCCAATAAGGACCGCAATGCATCCAAATGGCCTATAAATCATCCACTGCAACCCAATGCACACCACGAATGAGCACACACTGCTCAAACTGCAACCAGAGTGATCTGCATAAGGTATGCTCAAGAAATCATGGTCCCACGGTAATGACCGCTACTGAAAATAGAACCTGAGATGCCTCAAAACATGGGCGCCATTGCATAATCGGACTTAGCAAGAAAATCTGCAAATATCTCTCTTCTGCCAGAACTCCAAAATCCCAACCGATGAGTGAGAAATGGGAGTCAACACTTATCCACTACCATGTGGCATAAATCTAAGGTTTCAAAACCTTAGAATGAAAAATGCATAATAGAGAGATGAAATCGAATACACAAAGATCTATAACTCTGAAAATCCTCCACCGAATCGTGCAAGAATTGACAGGTAGGTGTTTTTGGGTGTCCGGAACGCAATGGGACAGACGGTTTTAGAAACCGTGGTCTCAATCACTGGGTCCAACACACGGACTGAAAAACGTTTTTGGAAACAGAGCTGTTTGTAAACTCCACCGGAGTGCGAATGATGAGCAACATAGAAGTTTTAGGACCTCCTGAGTCCACCAGAACTGACAGATCTGCAAATGGTTACTCCAAACTTGAGTTCCAACACCCGGGCAAAAAACGCAGAAACTGACACAGTGAGTCAAAAATCCAATGAAATGATCCTAGATTCAAGAATGAAGGTGTTTCCAAGCTCCTGAAGTGAAGTGGACACCAAAAGCAAGCAATAGTTGCCTCTACAAGTCAATACGGAGTCTCTATCATTGAACAGAACAGGGAAAAGCTCAAAAAATGACTTTTTCTTTGAAAACTCTTAACAGGCTCTCAAAACCACTTCGCAAAGCCAAAGTAACTTTTCCAAAGGTTCCTCCAAGGTCTCTACACACTCGGATGTAATTAAAGTCACCCACAAAGCTTCCCACAGAGCTTCTCCTTCCTCCCACTAAGCTGCTGAGCTTCAAGCATTCACGCACGCTCAGCTAGATCACCCAGGCTCTAATACCAGTTGAGAGTGCTCTCAACGGAAGCAAGAATGGAAGAAGGAGAGAGAGAGAGAGACAGACAGAGAGCCACAAGTTTTGGTGGGTGCAGAACCACCCTAATCTTCTTTTTCATTCATTTATATATGTGTTTGAGTATTGTACATAACCGGGGTAAAGACACAGTGACCTTTAACCCCCACATAATGATAGAGCCAAAAGAGAGCTTTGTGGATATTTTTACAAAGAGTTCAGATCCTGAAGTTGGCGGTATTCATATTGTTGTGTCAAGGAGAGACTCAAAGACCTTTGTGATGCCTCCTCCTCAACCATCAAAGTTTCCAGAGTTGCAAAGTGCATTGGAGACTCTTTCATATACTTGGGAGCAATTTCCTATCGTAGTGGCAAAAAGGATGCATGCAAAGATAATGTTTGAGTACTTTCAGGATGCAGAATATGCTCCTCATATTCAAGGATCTTCACATGAAGGAGATCAAAAAGCTCAGACTTCGATGCAGGGACAAGAAGAACAGGCACACTGTCACAAACGTGTAGAACATGAGCGCAAACTTCTAGAGCAAGAAATGGTGGATGTAACTAAGGATGATGAAAAACAAGCCTTGAGTGCACGGGAATTAAAAAAATTGAAGAAGATCAAGGTCGATCCATTGCAGTTATGCTAGAAGCTCTTGCTAGCAAACCACAACGTGAAATGCAAAAGGCTAGTACTGCAAGAGCCATGGTTCCAAGCAGTAAAAAAAGACATCGTCCCACTGTAGAGAGAGATAATGTGGATGAAAAAATGGTTAAAAGAAGAGAAAGATGAAGAAGACTCAGAACCCGACGCTGAAGATGATCAGGATGAACTCACATCAATCAAAAATCTTAATCTGCATCTTAATGAAGCAGTTACAGATGATGATGTGGGATATATCTGGGGTCAAAGGACGTGGTTTGTGAATGCCAAAGATGTGGAAGATGCAGCTCTCTTTACTAATAGCCGAAGCCTTGATATATCCTATGCAATGCAAATATACGAGGCTTTGAGAGATGGTAAGAAACCTGTGGCAAGCAATGTGGTCTTGCATCCAATAATGTTTTGTCCAATAAAAAATAGCTTTCTGGATCAAATAACATTTACAGGGCCTACACATTTCGAGGAAACCTTCAGTCGATTCTTTAAAGACACTCTTAAAAATATTCCACATGAACAAGGCGAAGAGGCACAAGGTGAGAATATGCTAAAGAAAGTAAAGAAGGAATTCCTCCTTCATTGCAGATTCCAGCCCATTGATGGTCAACATTGGGCTTATGCTTGTAATCAAATCGCAAGGGAAGAAAAGGAGGGCAAAAGACTCACTCCAGAACAATTTGAAAAGATAAGTTCATTCCATTATTATCCTGCAACAATCTGTATATTCAAGCATGAGATCAAGTATTTGATTGATGAGTCCGAAAGACTTAATCATTATGTCCATGGAAAGCATAAGATATCCTCAACATCAGAGGTCTTATAGAAGGCAAGGGTTATATGGACAACATTTGGTTCTCCAAATCCTGATTTGAAGTGAAAGGTCACAAAAGCAGACGCCGACACACTCATGAACTTCTATACTTCTTTGAGTGCAGTTGTGCCTAGGGGAACTCAAGAGCGAGAAGAAAGTATGACAAGCCTCAAGGTGGTGAGGGACAGATATGCCGACTACACTTCTATCATATTTCATCCTATTGAAGAGTTCAATGAGATGCTTGAAACGTGCATTGCTTGTGAGCATGGACAGTTGACCTATGAAGCTCCTTTGTTTATCTCCGGAAAGTCAAAGGTAATGGATAAGAAGGAGTTGATGGCAAGGATGTGGAGGCCTATAAAGTGCTTATGTGACAAGTATGCATCCATGGCAGCACAAAAAATTTTAAAGAAAGAATGATTTTTTGGAAAAAAAGACAAAGACCACTGCATGGAAGAATGCATCAATGTACAGGTGAGGCGTGATGCAGTGCATAGTGCCATTAAGTATTTGCTGTCAGAGAAACAAATTCCACTTACTCATTATAACATTGACTATAATGTGGTGAAGCATATAGATTCTTTGTCAACACCCAAGGTAAAGCTATGGGCAAACAAGTGGATTAAAAAGGATGAAGATGGGTCAGAAATAGTAACCTCTTATATGAGAAAAGAAATCCCACAACAGGTGGTTGCATATGTGGAAAGATTAATCAGCGAGATAAGGATGCCGACAGATATGCACCAAAGCTTTCAATTCAATGTAGAGGTTACGGCAGAGTTTGGAAAGCTTGTGAACTTCAGGGGAGTCTTAGAAGATGACTTCTTCAAGAATGAGTCAGCATGGGATAAGCCACAACTATTCTTTATCAATGAAGTTTCTAGCGATGATATCCATAACTTCATTGATAGAATAGTATATACCACCATTAGCAAAGTGGCAATTTGCAACAGTCATTTTTGTTGATAAAAAAGACAAAGAAGCCATGCAGGTTACTCTAGAGGGAGCATATTCATCAGATTTGAAGATCTATAGTGGTGTTTATGCAGCAAAGAGAGGCAAGAGAGAATGTGGCATAGCGATTCAATCTCTTGAATCATTCTTTTTGTGTATGTGGAGTCCCAACCCTGATCACTCCTTACAAAAGAACATAAGAGGGAATTCAAATAATTTGAGATTGATGCTAGAAGAGCAAGATATTCCCAGGTCCATACATTATCAAAAAAACAACTATGGAAGTCCTGCAAAAAGTGGGAGTCTCTTGCTTACCATGATGGAGAATTTGCTACCGGCAGGTTGGGAGGTCACCTTGTGCAGGATGGGATATTTATTTGAGGATCTCCTCAGAAAAGGCAACTCCACAAATATTATTGAAAATAAGCATTTCATGGCTTATTTTCAGCTTCAAGCAAATCTAACCACAGGCTATGAAAAAGAGATAGACCACAAGGACACCGATGACATGGATGATTACCTTGAAGATCATAATGTCCCAGTTGATGATGATGAAAAGATGGACTTACATGACACGTTCAGAGAGAGGTTGGTGGATGAAGACAAACATGATGATGCCTTCTTTGATAATTATGGCTCGTCGGGTTATGAAAAAAGGCCACTACGACAATCCTTAGCGATATGAACTCTCTATTTCTCAACTAAATATAATTTTTTAAATAAGATTTAAATTTAAAGATAATGAATCTAATCTCTCATATTTGTTTACAGGCAATAGAGGAAGAAGAAATGGATAAAGTCAATACGCAGGCACTGCCTTCTACTTCAACAATGCAACCACCTCTAAATTTGATTGAAGAATCAAATTTAGCTGCATTGGATAAAATGGATAGCTCATTTGAAGTTAGGATCGTTTTGAAACGAGAACCTCAGTATTTGAGCTTTAGTAGAGAGGAGGTTTCAATCCTCTCCAATCCTCTAAAAGAGGTTAATGACAATGTTATCTTGGCTATTCTCAGGTAACGTTTGTTTATTTGTTGCTACTTCAATGAGCTAACATTTGTTTATTTATTCACAGTGTAGTTATATATCAGTTTCCTAGTGCGAAATGCAAATCAATTCTATGAGCTAACGTTTGTTTATTTCTTGGTGTTTATTTGTTGCTACTTCAATGAGCTAACATTTGTTTATTTATTCACAGTGTAGTTATATATTAGCTTCCTAGTGTAGAATGCAAATCAATTCTATGAGCTAACGTTTGTTTATTTCTTGGTGCAGTGTAGTTATTTCTCAGCTTCCTAGTGCAGTGCAGCATCGTGTCTACATGCTCGATGCTCTCCTTTCTTCTATTCTTAGCTCTCCTCAAAAGACTATAGAAGATCTTTGTACCTGGTTAAGCCCTTTGAATTTAGATGGGGTGCGAGTCATCTTAATGCCTTATCATGAGGCATAAGTATCAACTCTAACCTTATTTTTACTATTTCTTTAGCAAGTTTGTGTAAAACAATAATCATTTTTATTCTGGTCGTGTAGCTCACATTGGAGTCTGATCTTCTGGGACCTTGAACTCAATTGTTTGTGGTTTGTGGATTCAATGGAAGGCTATCATGCCAACTCCCCAAGGTAATTATTCTCTTAATATTTTTGATACTTTCTTATTTTGTATCTTATGATCATGACATATTAATATGTTTAATATGTCATGATGGACAGTGCTGCATATTGGCTAGTATCTGCTGTCAGAACAACCACAGAGCAACAAGATCAAGTAGAATTCAAAAGACGTCTGCCATTGGAGCAAAAAGATGGGCACAGTTGTGGGTGGAGAGTTGCCTACAACTGCGTGTTGTTTCTTAGAGAGATTTTTAATTTGGAGTTACCAGTCAAAATGGAATCATATACAGAAGCCGATCTGCTAGCATTTCGGGCTGAGAGTATTCAGCGTCTAATTACTACCATTGGGAAACAACCTAAAAATATGACTACATTGCAGCATGTATAAAACCTTATCTTTATACTTGTATGCTTGTTCAAGCCTTTAATTGGGATGTGTAAATCTCATAACTTTTTTATATTTTCCTCCAAGAGGAGAAGAGACTGAGTCTAATGAAAGCATGCTATCTTTATACTTCTATGATTATTTAAACCTTTATTTTTATTTGGGATGTGTAAATCTCATAACTTTTTAAAATTTTCCTCCAAGAGGAGGAGAAACTCACTCTAATGAAAGCATGTATGAAACCTTACTTTTTAAATTTTTGCTCCAAGTGGAGGAGAGAATTACTCTAATGAAAGCATGTATGAAACCTTATCTGCTTGTTTAAGCCTTTATTTGGGATGTGTACATCGCATAACTTTTTTATATTTTTATAGCAGAAGGAGGATGTAGAAGACATAGCAAGTGAAGAAGAATACAATGTAGACTACTCTCTCAATACGATGAGTCATGAAAATATGAATCTATTGGAGCAGATTGGAAGTTCATTCACCGCTATGTTGTTAATTCGACAACAACCTCATTTTTTTAAATTTGGTGAAGAAGAGATTTCAATCCTCTTGAATCCTAAGAAAGAGGTTAATGTCAAAGTCATTACAACCATCCTCAGGTTTGATACAGCCTTTTCCTTGGCTTTATACTTTTCTTATTTTGATTAAACCCAAGAAGCTAATACATTTTTTTTTAATATAGTAATGTTATAGCAAATTTTTCGCAAAATATACAAAGCGTTTCATATATGCTCGATCCTCGTATTTCGGAAGTGCTTAGCAACAAAGAAGAAACCATAGAGGATGTTTGCAAGTGGTTGAAGCACGTTCCTATGAATGAAGCACGAGTTATTTTTACAGCATATTATGAGAAGTAAGCATCAAACCCTACTTGTTTTTTCTATTGCATTGCTAGAATTATCTCAAACACAGTAATTATTCTTTATTGATAATGCAGCTCACATTGGAGTTTGGTAGTCATGGACATCTTTGCGAAGAAGTGCTTCTTTGCCAACTCAATGACATCCGTCCATGGCACTGTGTTAGAGTAAGTATAGACTACACTTGTTGTCACTTCTTGACATGTAGATTGATATGCAATGCACATATTCACTGTTGTTATATGTTTTGATGTGCAAATCAGCTCGAAAGTTAGTAGGTGCTATCGACACAATAATGTGGCAATGTGACTTGGCACAACAAATAGAGTATATAACATGTCAGGTATCACATCAAGAGAATAGCCACATCTATAATTGTGGATGGAGGGTGGCTACAATTGCTTTTTGGTACTTGGTCAAATTTTTGAGATACAAAATGACACAACACTGTCAACATATACGGATTTGCATCTCTATGCATTTATAACATGTACCATTCGAGCAATCATTAAGGGAGACATTATGGACCCTCCCACAAGGCAAATAGATGATAATGACTCAGAGGAGTGCGAAATGAATGCCGTCAAAGAGTCAAAGGGGATAGAAGACCTCAACTCTACAAACGTGGCTTCATTGGAAGAATTGGGAAGCTCTTTTAATGTTAGGGTTATGATTCAACATAGACCTCAGTATCTTGAATTTGGGGGAGAGGAGATTTCAATCCTCTCTAGAGCTTCAAATGAGGTCAATAACAACGTCATGATGGCCATTCTCAGGTTTGATACAAACTTTTTCTCTACTTGATAATTCAATATTTTGATTAAATCTAATAATCTAATATTCATTTATTTGTTGGTGCAGTATAGTTATCTCACGATTTGGTAGAGCCATACAAAACCGTGTGTATATGTTGGATTTCCTCCTTTCTCCTATACTTAGCGATAGCAGAAAGACGATAGCCGATGTTTGTAAATGGTTACAGCCTTTACATTTACATGGCGTGCAAGTCCTATTTATGGCATATCAAGAGATGTAAGTATCATGGCAACCTTTATTTTCATCTTATACTGGCAACATTGTGTTAAATAATAATGGTTCTTAATTATTCGTGTAGGGAACATTGGAGTCTAGTGGTTTGGGACCTTGAAGACAACTATTGTTGGTTTGTAAACTCGATTGCAGGCTTCCATGGCTCAGTGCAAACGTAAGTATTCTATTAATCTATTGTTACTTCTATATTATGTAGCTTATGAAATAGACACACTAAGTTTTTTTAATATGTCATGATGAGCAGGTCGATTGAGAAGTTGGTATCTGCTATTAGAGAAATAGGACAGTACAAAGACTCAGTAGACTTCCAAAAGTGTTTAGTAGTAGAGCAGGAAGATGGGCATAGTTAAGGGTGGAGAGTTGCCTACAATTGCATGTTGATTTTCAAAGAAATTTTCTCACTTAAGCCATAGATCTCATCGGAAGACTCTTTGGAGCTCAAATATTCAGAGGAGGATATACAATTGTTTAGGGCTGAAATCATTCGAGACCTACTTGCTGCCATTAGAATACAACGTGCAACTGAAGCAATATCAGAGCTTGCATTTAAGGAAGAGGAGACTGAGTCTACTGTGAAAGCACTGCACACTACAGAAGAAGTAGAGACTCAGTGTACACCTACAGCACCACAGCCTCCACTTGCATTTAAGGAAGAGGATACTGAGTCTACTCCGAAAGCACTACATACTACAGAAGAAGTAGAGACTGAGTGTACATCTAGAGCACTACAGCCTCCATTGGAAGCATCAGAAGAGTTGCCACAGTCTCCACTAGAAGCATCAGAAGAGTTGTGATGCATGTATGATGTTGTGTTTGTAGTTTTTGTTGATTATACACCAATTTGTGACTTATTACTTAAGTGGCATTTACTGATGATATTTATATAATTATTTCATGCACACAATTTTATGATATGAATGTGTGATGATGTGATTATTTGGAAATAAATACTTGTGTGATGAGAATTTTGATATGAATATGTGATGATGTAATATTTTTAATATATTTCACTTGCAAGTATCAATTCCCAATGCTTCACTCACTTAAAGTACATCATTTCGAATGCTCTGCAAAATTTTATTCAGTTGGACAGTCTCCACTCACTTAAAGTAGAGCATTCCCAATGCTTCTCTCACTTTATTCCAACCCTTATCCTTATCATAGTGAACACATTGTGCCTTAGTGCACTTGCATTCTTCCATCCTAGTCCTTCTGATTAACTTGTATTCGTCTTTCACTTTACATCTTCCCTCACTTTCTATCCCTTCAAGACACTCTCTTATTTCTTACATCCTAGTCCTTCTAATTAACTTGTGTTCGTCTTTCACTTTACGTCTTTCCTCACTTTCTATCGCTCTCTCTCTTTCTCACTTGTAATATATATCACTCGCAAGTATCAATTCCCAATGCTCCACTCACTTAAAGTACAACATTCCCAATGCTCTGCAAAATTTTATTCAGTTGGACAATCTCCACTCACTTAAAGTAGAGCATTACCAATGCTTCTCTCACTTTATTCCAACCCTTATCCTTATCATAGTGAACACATCGTGCCTTAGTGCACTTGTATTCTTCCATCCTAGTCCTTCCACAAACACTCTCTTATTTCTTACATCCTAGTCCTTCTCAGTAACTTGTATTCTTCTATCCTAGTCCTTCCACAAACACTCTCTTCTTTCATCCATCCTAGTAACTTGTATTCTTCTATGATCCTAGTTCTTTTACAAACACTCTCTTCTTTCATCCATCCTAGTGCTTCTCATTAACTTGTATTCTTCCATCCTAGTCCTTCCACAAACACTCTCTTCTTTCTTCCATCGTAGTCCATCTCCCTTTCTTTATCATCTCCCCACCCATGGATGTCCTTGGCATTGTCGAAGACGTGGAGTTCGGAATTAACAGTCTCAAAGAATGGATTGCTGACCAGGGAGCATAGAGAGAGGCCAAAATTCGACAAGGTTCTCCTTTGACACACATGGAGAGAGAGGAATTTGATGCACAAAGGCACGCAGAGAGGGAGGAGACTCTCAAGATAGCAGAGAGTGAAAGACTTTTAAGACGTATGATAAAAGCACGATAAGATCTCTTAGACTTCTTAAGTAACCTTTGTTATCGCAGCTCTCGTCATGGGCGATTTGATGCGGATGCTGACAGAATAATAAGAGCCTCACAGAGAAATTATAAAGAAATAATTTATGATTGCTTAAATTTCTTCTTTGCATGTAATTATGTTGAGGACACAGCTGTGGAGGCAGTGAAAGATTGGGTTATTGAGAAGATAAGAGAGACCAATGATGAGATCTTCTAGACTTTGGGTGATTAAGAAGATAAGAGAGACTGTATTAAGGTGTTTTTTGACACCATATGGCTTTGAGTTATATGATCTACTTCTTGTACAAATGTGATGTGCTCTTTTTGAAATGTACTCTAGTTTTAATAACATGTCACCCCATTTTTTCTAATTTGATTTTTTAAAATCTTACTTTTTGTCTCTTTTAACAATGTGATGTCCTCTATTTTTAATGTACTCTAGTTTTAATAACATCTCACGTCATTTTTTCTAATTTGATTTTTTAAAATCTTCCTTTTTGACTCAATGTTTTGTTTTATAAGAGCCTCTTTTTTTAAAATGTTTTATCCAAAATTATCTCACAAAATGAATTTGGACAGTGCATGAGTCCAAAATTAATGAAATAGGTGTTACAGGTCGCCAGCTTGGAGAGAGATCCCATATCCCTTGGGTGCTGTGGGCGTGTGGGCCCGCGCGCTCGCTCTGGGTTTGGAGGGACGTCTATAGCCAGCTGAGCCCAGGCGAGCTGGCAGCAGCAGTAGGTATGGCACGTGGGATCCAGGCTTGGCCAGCGGAGATCGATGCTACCATTCCTGCAGGTTGGAGGATTCCCATGGTCACCGGATAGCTCTTCTTGGGAGATGAGAGGTGGCTAGGACAGTTCACTCCACGGGGCATTCCTTTGGTGGTTGCAGGCCTTTTCTTGGACTGCTTGATCCACTTCTTCTGCGTCGCTGATGATAGCCGCCTACAGAGCAGAGAGGCCGTGATCGACCCCCAGCTTCCCTGGTAGCGCCTTCGCATCATAGGGCTGCAAGGAAAAACATGGCATATAGACCCCGTGATTATGCAAGACCAGAACTGGAGACTCTGGATATGGGAGGGCCGTTCCTTAACAGAGGTGGAGTGGGACCCAGGGGAGTGGCGCTAGCCACCATTGGAGACCTCAGAGAACCCTACCCCTTCTTCTCTTACAGTGCGCGTACTGGTAGGCGTGCTCTTGGGGCTCTCCAGCACGGGCTACCCACATAGGCACATAGTTGGTATGCCCAAGGGATACCTCTGGTCTTTCTTCGCACTTTTTGGAAGACTCTTTGGGCAAGCTGGCGGCTGAGGAAGATCTCTTACTTTCTTTGGATGGTGGCACACAAGGGGCTACCAGTTGGCAGCTAGCTGAGGCAGATGGGGCAGGAGGGGCAGTGCCAGATGTGTTTTCAGGAGGAGGAGTCCCTAAAGCACTACCTTTGGAGCTGCTCGCATGCACAGACAGTTTGGAAGGGAGTCATGGGGATCTTAGCAAGGGCTGCACCCGAGCTAGGACCGATTACTTGGGGAGCCGTTTGCTAGTGCAGCACTGAGATGGGACATCACTTGGCTTATGAGTTCTCTAGGCAGGATCCCGTCTTCTTCATCATGCAGGCCACCTGGGCATACATGGACAGCTTCCCTTGGCATCTGACAGAGACAGATGTAGGAGCGATGACTCGGCACCCTGTTTGGGAGATCATAGGGAGCATTACAAGCTGGCATATCTGGACTTCCAGATGCGCGAAGACCGTAGGAAATCAGGTTTCTTCTGCTACCCAGACCCTAGTAGACATTTGGAGCATGATCATCCACATGCTCAAGGGTTAGTGGGATCAGATTCAAGGGGAGTCCTGGGTAGGAAAGGAAAAGAGACGGCACTTCCTTCGCGATTGGGACCACCGGGAGTTGTTCTTCCAGCACTCTGCTTAGAGTCTTCAGTGGCATTACGCCCCCCGACCATGGCTATTTGTCCACTCTCCGTTGATTATGCCCTGAGAGGCTTGTAATTAGCATTTTGGCTCCTCGGGCTGTATCCATTTTGTGATTGTAGCCCGCTGGCCTTTAGGCCCTCTTGTACTCTCGCTTTCAAGTAATATAACTAGCACTACTTTTTGCGCAAAAAAAAAAAAAAAAGATGACCTAATAGAAATCAAGAATTGCTTTCATATGATAGATAACCTTTTGTCCAAGTGATTTTCTCAATCAACTTTCTAGTCTATTGAACGCATATAATTATCATTGCAAAAGCATGTAGATTGGGCTGCCTTACTCTTAACGACAAGATTGAGACTCTACTTGGCGTCAATTAGATAAGCTCTTCATCCCTAAAGATTGACTATGCTTACAACAACAATCCTGTGCTCTTGGTTTTTATGGATATGACTGGTGGGTGTTGGGTCTCCTCTTCTTCTAAATTTTTGTGAAGTCCTATAGCTAAAGAAGTTTGCTTTATGTGAGTGAGCATCTTATTTCTCCATGTGGGAACGTAAAAGTATGATATGTCAGTGTGTTAAATCCAAGGGAACGCAAATAATGAGTGCAAGATGGTGTGAAGCTTCTTATTATTAAGTCTATTTCTTCATTGCTTTTGCTTCAAATATTTTTGATTCTATAAAAGTATGAACCTTTTCCATCCTCATGTCCTAGATCAAGTCCTCTTTGGTTATGGGTGTTCATCTTCCTGTCCAAACACCTTACAATTAATACAAGACTTGTGTTTGTGTTATTAAGTCACTACTTCTTGTATTTCTATGCATCACCTATATTCCAATCAAGTGTTTATTCACTTGCTTTCATATAGTTTGCCAATGCAGCATAAACCCTGACTCTTACTATGTCACTCGGGATGCAAAAATAGTTGAGAACTTTTTTGGCATCTCTCAACCATTTTTGCATCCCAAATGACATAGGAAACCTGGCAACCTTAGGATTGTAAGAGATGGCATCATTCTCCATAGCCGAGCACTCATCACACACCAAAGTCGGGCACAAGATTATTACTCAAACCTGGGGTGAGAAAAAGATCGTCAACATTTGGCGATCTTGCTTATGCTGACCCAAGTAGAGCTACAATACTTGCCTGGTTTGGCAAACTATTTTAAAAGATATCTCCAAATATCGTCCAATGATTTTAGAATCTTGCAAACCTGCTTGACAACTACTCTCTGGACTTAGGATTGTCCCAGGTAGCCCATCATATCATACAAATGATAAAAATGTCTAAAACACATTTGATTAGGAAACACATATGCATGTCTAGGCAAGAAGACCACCTGTGCCAAGGGAAAAGAGGTTGGTAGAATCTGGATGACCAAGAGGCTATAATGATTTTCAAGCTAGGAATGGATGATGGAACCAAGACAAGATACCAATGAGGTACTTGCAAACAAAGAACTTGACGTGGAAGAAGACCTAGCCATGTGTAGAAAAGGTGGCTTTAATTATGATGCCTGACATCGGGATTGAACCCGTTCGGAGTTTACGTTTGAGACAACTTGAGGCCTTCCACTAGGAAGCACTAAGAATTATCAACGAAAATTCTACCTTCTAAGGAGTCTAACGAGTAAGCCCGTGGATTGAGCCATGATCATTATTTCATTAATCTAGGTGCATTCATATAGCTTTAAGCAAGGCTTCACCGTCTCCAATAGGATTCTCTTAAATTTAAGAGAAATTTTGATAGTTTCTAAAAATGTGTGCAAAATTAATAGTTCCATTCTTTAAAAAAGGCTAAATTTTCCAATATTCTAAGTTTTGTTTTAAAAGCATTCTAAAGAAATATATAGTAATCACTAAAACTAGAAACTCAAAATTATCATTTTAGGATGCGATAAATTATAATAAAAAAGTATGTTATTTAGTAGGTGCAAAGAAATAAGAACATATCAAGGAATGAAATATATTGGAAATTTGTGTATTATTTTATTGAATTGACTTTAATAGTACTTTTACCTATACACATGATGCCTCAAATTCTCTCTTGTAATTTTTTAATAGATTCTCCTACAATTTAGAAATAGTGAGAGAAGAAGAGCAAAGAGGGAGGGGAAGAGCCTCGGGGGGATCACTATATATAAACTCTCTATATCACGTGCGTTCAAGGGTTATTTGTAAAATCCCTTATCCGTAGATTTTTCATTAATAAAATGTACCCTTTTTCCATACAAATCTGTAATTTTTTTCTAAAATCATTTTAAATAATCCCTTATGTAAGTTAAATTTTGTAAATTTTAGAAATTAAAAATATCCTTTTGTTGAACTCACGTGATAGGGTTACATAAGATGACTGACCCCCCCGAGGGAAGAGCAAAGAAAAGAGAAGCACAATGATGATGAATAGGTGATAGAGATATAGAGTATCATTACTCTCTATTCCATGGTAGTCATAAAATAGATTTGACACAACATCTATTAACATGAGATCATTTGATTCATTATGAGTTGTTTCTCATGTAATATTCTATTCTAATATCTACATATACTTGAGAAATCTTTATTTGAAGTTACACTTGGAATTAAAAGTTTTGAAATGTGTAATTGGTACATTTATGTGTTAATATATTGATTATATACATTCATATCGACTTTGCATATAAGTGAAACATATTTTGTTAACGTGCATGAGCTCTCATATTGTATTGTTTGAAAAAAGCAATGTTCTAACATTGTATAATCATTTCAAAGATTAGCAAGCTTGAAAAAAAAAGAAAAAGAAAAGCCGAGTGTATTAATGGGGTGCTCAGTCCTCAAAAAGAAAGACCAAGTACAAAAATTGGCGAAATATTAGCAAGTTACACATACAAGGCACGTAACTATTAAATGTTGTATATGCTATTCTAGTGAGTTATGTAGATTTTGCATACAAATTCTTGAAATGAAGATGAATATTACATGTCAATTCTTTTAGTCATTGTATTCAAACGCCCCTCTTGATTGCATTCAAACGCCCCTATTGTTTGCTTTACTCTTGTTGAAGTTTTCTAGTTAGCATCTCTTTTGCTCCCCAAATGGCATTTCCAACTTTCTCAACTCGTATTGGACACAAACACAAGTATATGGACCTTAGCATGACATAAATATGATAGAAAAGATTATGATAGCTTTTCAATTGTTCTAACAATGTCATGGGCACTACTTTGTAGGGAGGACTTTGAAAGAGATAACAATGAAAGGTTTCCAAAAACAAGAGACACACCGAAAGAAACGGTATTTAGACCGTCATTGGAGTTTAGCACGCCGTAACTTAAGCGAGTTCAGGAGGCCGATGAGCTTCTCACCACTTCCATCATCTCTTTGGCCTTCTCTCTTGCCTTGTCCCCTTGCGTCCCTTGCATGAGCCTCCTCACCCCTCCTTCTACGTGCCTCCTTGCCACATAGATGACGGACAAATCCGCCTGCATATCCAACCGTTTTAAGCAATCGTGCTCTGTGGCCGGTTGACATGAGGAAGCTTGGTGAAACAAGGGGCCGATCCCGTACGCTGGAATTTGAGCCACCCTGAACGCTTCGAAGGCATCGCGTTCTAGCTCAGGTACTGTGTGGATGAGAACCGTTCTACGGCTTTCATACCAGAACAAACGTTCATCAAGAATCGAGCGAGGATGCCGGATGGATCAGCAACAAGAACTTCTTGGGGATAATGCTCGAGCGGAATAGCAGGAAGACGCTGGATACAGTCAATCATGACAGGGTTATCTTTTTTCCAGCGGGCATCTGAATCGAACCTGCAAAGCCATTAAGCGAAGAAGGGTGACCAGAACAAAGTTTTACAAGTCCCATCTTGGATTTTATAACTTCTATCACGGGCCATTCTATCTTCAAGAGGGAGATATCCCTTCGAAAAGAGCTGAGGAAGGTTCCGAGTGGTTAAATATATATACGCTATTGCAGTTGAGGTACAGTACTCGATCCTGGGAATTCCAATTTTATCGGCTACGTCCTGAGTGTCGGGGACGAAGGAATCGGAGATGGCGAGGCGTTAATCCTACGAGGCGAGAAATAACATTAGGCAGGTTACGGGATTCTCCAGGGTAAGCTTCTCAAGGAGCTGCTCGAGGCCCCTTCGCATGGAGGGGGTGAAGTCGAAGAGGGAGTGCGGCTGGCCGGGCGGGAAACCATCGGGAACGACATGGATTTGGACGTCGGAGGGGTGATGGGGGGAGGAGAGGCGATGCTTGTGTAGGAGCTGGGTGTACACGGAAGAGTCGAAGTAGACAAAGGAGATGGAGAAGCCGAGGGAGGAGAGGGAGCGGGCGAGGAGCATGCAGCCATTGACGTGACCTTGGCCAGCCGCAGGGACGATGAGTGCGTGGGGAGTTGCAGACGGCATACCCACAGCTGAAACTTGAGAATAGCACTAAAGAGTGAGACGAGTAGCTAGTGTGAGAGTGACGGGGGTGAGGCAGGTCGGTACTTAGATAACGCGGCTTTTGTGATGGAACTCTTCTCCTCCCTCACGGCAGAAGGTCTTCCATCCAAAATGGATTTGAATAGGCATAAGGAAAGGTCATTCTTCTCCTAGTGCACTAACCGACTCACAAAACGAGGGTCCAAAGCCAAAAACAAGAACAAGGCTAACCATTACCATAACCTTTTGAACAAAATGTTATTCATAAAAGCTCCTTCAATTTGGGTTGTTAAAAAAGTAGTCCAAAAGAAACTTTTGCACAAGAATTTTTTAAGAGTGGTTCTACATATTGCTCACCTCAAGAGTCTCAACTCTTCACGGTTGTTCTACATCCTCAAAGTTTATTCTAGAAGATACTTGCATGGGTCCACTCTTTTCCAAGGAGGACCATTTTCATGTCTTTTTGTTCTTTGGGGTTGAGAGTGACTCAACTTCTTTCAAAATCTTTCTAGAAAGGCTACCTTTTGTGATCGTAGTAATAGAGTGTCCCTCTAAGTATCCCCAAAGTGTTTCTAGAATATTTTCTTCGTCCAATGCATGTCTCCACTCTCCAACAATTTGGACCCAATTAAGCTGCTCAAGTGAGGAATAAGTGGCTTATGGGGCCATTTTGAAGCTTTCATACATTGTAAATTCTGTCTACATATTCTATGTACATTTGATGAGGCAGGAAACACTACTTGTCAAAACAATAAAGGATGATAGTTATTGCCCACACATTACAATAGAGGTTACAAATAACCACTGTCAAAACCTAGATTATCTTTTAAACTGTAGATAGCGTTAAAAGAAAAATTGAAGAGTAGCTTTTGATTGAGCCATCAAAATGACATATCATGCACTCCTCTCTAGTACCCATTTATGTCATTATAAATCTTACATCATGATTCAAACATTATTATATTAGGAATTCACAAGACATAAAAATATTCTTATGTCAAGACCAAAATATTGACTTATATATATATGTGTGTGTGTGTATGTGTGAACAAAAACGCCAACGTATATTGCAAAAAGGGAGGGGAAACTCCCAAACAGAATCCCCTTATAAAGGAAATGGCCAACCAGATGGTTCAACACCCATGGCCTGCACTAAGTATAGCAAGATACACCCAACTACCACGAGGGCACTAACTATACATGTAAAAACCTAGCAATCTCCTACAATAACTGAGCCACCAGGGTATCTCTTTTGCCTAAGATACTCTCAAAATCAAGCAAAGAACTCTTACAACAATCCAACAAAACTGAATCTGTAAATCCCTGAGCAGTGAGGAGATAATCTATCCAAAGCAAAGCCTATTCTATACTGACCAGACCACCTTTGTCACCGCGGCTCTAATGTATTACCAATAAGCCTATTACATACTGGCCATACCACCTTTGTCACCGCAGCTCTAATGTACTACCAATAAGCCACAAGTGTGGAAGGTAAACCTAAGGTATCACATAGGACCCCTCATTTCCAGTTGGCTCCCAACCATCTGAGGCGCTCTCCTTATGGCAAATTCCACCTTAAACCACAAAGACCTAGTGGCCGGGCAATGCCACATCACATGTAGAACATGCTTCACCGCTTTCCACAAAGGCCCGAGCACATTGGGTTTACCATGAACCTCTTCCTGAGCTTTGCCTACAAAGGTAGCCAGTTATGTAGAAGCTTCTACAGTAGGAAACAACATTGTCCAAGCCTATAATCTTTCCATATGCTTCTGAAAAACTCCCTTCCACTACCCAGAGGACCTCCTTAACCCCCATACTTTATTCAAATCATGAACCTCAACACATTCCTTCACCAAATGACTCTGGCAGAGATCTTATTCATGCAAGTCGTACCACTGTTTTGGCCTCCATCTCAAAAATTCAACATAGCTAGCTGGATGGCTGGGATTGTACAATGTAACTCGCTAGGCTAACCACTCTTGTTAATTGCTAAATCAATCTTCCCAAAATGATTTCTTAATAAATTTTTGTCACTCTTATGTGTTTTGTATACTTATAAACACTTTGTAAAAAGTGATAGCTCATTGAAATCTTTTTTTTTAAAGGCATGCTAAATAAAGTTTCAAATCTGAGTGCTCTCTGCGTGAAACTCTGTGTTACTATACATTTGTGAGCATTTTGTAATCACATGTAATAGTTTTTTGTGCTCCTTATATTCTTTTAAAATAGTCCTATGACTCTACCTTAAGCTCAAGAGCAAAAGGCGCATCTTCATCAAGTTGTGATTTTTTTGCCAAAACCTCAAAAAGACACTTTTATGTCCTATTATGCTACCAAACTAATGTTAAGCATCGCTCTGCTCTACTAGTGTAGGCTACAGGCATGTCCCCTTATGACGTCCAATTTTTATAAATGGCCTTTTTTTGGGTTTGACTAGCTCTATAAATATAAAATATCCTTTTTACAAAAAAAAAGAATTTGTCTTCTATGAAAGATCCATACTCGGGTGATGCTCACGAACCATAAGAGTGGTAGCTAACCATATTAAAGTTGTTCTTTAGGCGTTGCTATCAATAAAGTTTTTGGTCTTGCAAATTCCTAATAAACCCTTGTTTAAGTCATGACATAAGATTTATAATGACATTGGTGAGTACCAGAGAGCATAAGTGTTTTAGATATCACTCATAAGCTACTCCTTACTTTTTATTTTAGCACTATCTACATTCAAAAAAACAACCAGCCTTGCATTATTGGATGTATATTTTAAAAAGTTACAACAATGGTAACATGTATTTTTTATGTAATGTGTCACTAATATATATCATGCTCTATAGTTTTTACAAGTATTGTTATCCTCTCTCATCACATGTACATAATATGTAGATAGAATACTATGCATGGAAGCTTCAAATGTCCCCACAAGCTACTCATTCCTTGCATCGTAAGTGGGCCCCAATTTTTTTTTTGTTGAAGGCCCTTCCCCCAACACAAGATGAAGACAATACTCTATAAAACAATCTTAAAAAACATGAAAATGTTCTTGAGGAAAAAAAAACATGAAAATGGTCCTCAAAGTGGACCTAGACATTGGAATCTTCTAGAACACACTTTGAGGATGCTTTTAAATACTCATGAAGAATTGAGTCACTCTCATCCCCAACAGAAGATGAAGACAATAGACTACAAGCAATATAAAAGGACATGTAAATGCTCATGAGGATTTGGCCTCCCGATGCATCAACCAACAAAATCTTCAGGAACACACTTTTGAGGATGCTAACGTGAAGAATTTAGTCACTTTTGACGTATTATTATTGCTCTTGCTCTTCGATCACTCTTGAGGTGACCCACATGTACCCTAACTCTCAAAAATTCTTTTATGGTTTGTAGATGCTTAGAAGCTTCTTTTCCATTACTTTTTAGCTAGCCAAATTAGAGGAAGCACATTATGTGATCACTTGTTCTATTGTCTTATTAATCGTCTTACATTATTATGATCATTTTTGTTTTGCAACTCACTCACACGGCTTGCTCAAACCTGCTTCCAACCTCCACGAGGTCCTTCCTTGTGTGAGTAGACTTTTCTTAATCCTTTTCTTAATTAAATCCTGAGAACCCACCTTATATATAGCCTACCTACTCTCAGAACATACAGATCCCTCACTCTCAGCAAACTTCAGCTATCATGGAAACGTCGCCTGCAACTCCCCACGCACTCATCGTCCCTGCGGCTGGCCAAGGCCACATCAATGGCTGCATGCTCCTCGCCCGCTCCCTCTCCTCCCTCGGCTTCTCCATCTCCTTTGTCTACTTCTCTTCCGAGTACACCCATCTCCTCCACAAACATCGCCTCTCCTCCCCCCTTCACCCCTCCATCCAAATCCATGTCGTTCCAGATGGTTTCCAGCCCGGCCAGCACCACTTCCTCTTCGACTTCACCCCCTCCATGCGCCGAGGCCTCGAGCAACTCCTTGAGAAGCTTAGCCTGGAGAATCCCGTCACCTGCATCGTCTCAGATTCCTTCGTCCCAGACACTCAGGATGCAGCCGATAATTCGGAATCCCCAGGATTGATTACTGGACCTCGACTGCAAAGGCGTATTTGATGATTCGTAACCTTCCTCAGCTCTATTCAAAGGGATATCTCCCTCTTAACGGTAGGATGGCCTTGATCTTTAAAAATAAAAGATTTGAGTTGTAAAGGTCTGTTCTGTTCACCCTTCTTCGTTTGACGGTTTGGCAGGTTCAGCTGCCCGCTGGAAAAATGACAACGCAATCACGATTGACTGTATCCAGAGTCTTCCCGCTTTTCCGCTCGACCATTATCCTCAAGACCTGCTTGTTGCTGATCCATCCGGTATCCTCGCTCGATTCTTGATGAACGTTAGTTCTCGTATGAAAGCCGCAGAACGGGTTCTCATCCATACAATATCTGAGCTAGAACGCGATGCCTTCGAAGCTTTCAGGGTGGCTCAAATTCCAGCGTACGGGATCGGCCCATTGCTTCACTACGCTTCGTCAGGCCGTCGACCAAATGACACGGCCAACGAGCACGAGTGCTTAAAATGGTTGGATACGCAGGCCGATTCGTCCGTCATCTATGTGGCTTTTGGAAGCTACGCGACTCTGTCTTGGGAGGAGATGAAAGAGCTGGCCTATGGGCTCGAGGCAAGTGCACAGCCGTTCTTATGGGTAATCAGGACAGATGCGTATGAGGGTGCAGCTGGTGAGGTAGCGGAAGTCTTGCCGGAAGGTTTTTTGGAAAGGACGGAGGCAAGAGGTAAGATCATAAAGTGGGCACCGCAAGTGGAGGTGTTGGGGCATGCGGCGGTGGGGGGATTCTTGACGCACTGTGGATGGAACTCAACGATGGAGAGCTTATGGGCGGGGGTGCCGATGCTTGGCTGTCCGCGGGTGGCGGAGCAGAGGTCGAATGCAAGCTACATAGAGCGAGTATGGAAGGTAGGATTTGAGCTGGAGAGGACGGAGGAGGGAGGACTAGCACGGAGCCATGTAGAAAGAGGGGTGAGGAGACTGATGCAAGAGACGCAAGGGGAGAAGGCAAGACTCAAAGCCAAAGAGACGATGGAAGTGGTGAGAAGATCTTCTCAGGAAGGCGGCCTCTCTTTTGCTAACTTGCTTAAGTTTTACAAGGACATGAGCTTACTCTGCCCTTATGTCCAATGAGTTGTTTCTTAATGTTTTCTTTAATTATAATGTTTCTATTAGCAATATCCCTCCTTAGAGGGAGTGCTTGTAGTTCTAAGGAGTGCTATAGTGGAGGATTGAAACTTATTAGCATTGCCTCCTTAGAGAGAGTGTTATAGTGTAATTGAAACTTATTAGTATTTCCTCCTTAGAGAGAGTCTTGTACTTTAATTGCCATTTCTTGAGATCATCCTACAAAAACTTTTTTTTTATCCCTTTTAAAAATTATTTGCTTGTTCTTTTGAATCCAAAGCATTGGCTTTAGCAATATATAAGGAGGCAGTGCCCCGTGCCCACGTGCACTTACGCACTCTTGTTAACTAATTATTAGCTTCACTAAAAGGTTTTGTCAAGATAAGGGAGCAGGATGCTCCAACACAGTGCATGACATTGTGTGGGTAAAGCATATATAGTTGAGATAGATTTAATCGAAACTAACTGAGTTCTTAGTTAATTAATTAATTTTTCTAGAATCTCTCTATGAATTCATAATTTACTAAGTAAATTCTGAATAAATGGAAAGTAGTTGAATTCTTAATTAATATTCTTAAGATCTCTCTATCTCTCTTTGTCAAGTGTAAATGTATCAAATGAGCAAATCCTATAGAAGATATTGTGTGGAACTTCAATTCTATTCTTATAAGCAATCATATATTACAAAAGAAGTCCTTATGAAATATAGCATCTACAAGGTGTAATTTGAAGATTGATTACTCTAGCACATAGGATAGATGTAATAGAGCCGCAATTTGTAATATATGGTTCGACTAAGAAATGTTTCTAGCTCTAGAATAATTTCACATACTAGAAATGTACTATTTTTTAAATGTAAAATAGTCTCTTGAATCATTCTTGGCTTCCTAATGGCTTTTCCTATACCTTTATAGCTTGAGAATACTTTTTCATTAAAAAAAAATCTTTTCAAGGTTTTTCAACTTTTTCATATTAAAAAAATCTTTTCAAAGGACATGAGCTTACTCTGTGCTCATGTCCAATGAGTTGTTTCTTAATGTTGTCTTTAGAGAGAATGTTATAGTGTAATTGCCATTTCTCGAGATCATCCTACAAAAAGTGCTTTTTAATCCCTTTTAAAAATCGTTTGCTTGTTCTTTTGAATCCAAAGCATTGGCTTTATCACTATACAAGGAGGTAGTGCCCACGTGCACTTACGCACTCTTGCTACGGTAGGAAACCTAAAGAGACATTTTTGTTTTCTTCCATCTCCTTTAGCCACGTGTAACAAATATGAGCCCTTAGATTGGATTGATTTTAGCCATAAATTTGATTATAATTAATCTCAATTATGAAGGTTTTATGCTTTTTAAACTATACAACATAAAAAGCATACATAAAAATGCTTTTCATAAGAAATTTATGTAAGTCTTTGAACTGATCTGAAGCTAGAGCATAATTAGATCTACAAAACCTGAGAGTTGCCCTTTGGGAGGCTGATTGAACAATATGCATGTCATGACGTCTACAGTCCATTGGAATACACTTTTCCGAACTAGTACAATTGAACCACACAACTTTTCGACATCCTGTAGGAGAAGTGAAATTCCTTCGTCTCTAAGGCATTTGTGCAGTCATATGCTCTTGGAGGACAAGATCTCTTGCACATAAAGTTTGTGAAGATCCCTCCAAGTCACATTGTACTCCAACGAAGCCACACCTTGGCTTTCGTAGAAGATACGGGCACCGAATTCTAGATGTGGCCTATTTGCAAACTCGATGTCATGGACATCAAGAAATTGCTTGGCGATAGCAGGGGAAGAGACAACAATAGTAGGTGCGGTAAAAAAGAGACTTATCATGTAAAACAAAATGTCCTCATCTTTACAAATAGAGAGGTTGCAAGTACTAGTTAATGTAGGAAGAAAGACGGACTAGAACTGCCTCTCTTTTGCTCCTCCCCGGCCAAATTTTGACGAGGTCTAGAGCATTGCTTCAAAACCACCCACCTTGATATACGCCCATACGAGAAGAGCTTCGCAAAATGCCACTTACACAGGGGCAGAGTATTTTTCCAAGTAGCGAATTCGATCAACGTCGTTCAAAATGAAACCCAGTTAAAGAAGCCAGAAGGTGATGAAATAGCCAAGCTTGGGAAGTGTGGTTCCGGGCTAGGAGACCTACTCAACACCTAGAGCCCCATCAAGAAGAGCATTGACGATGATAAAAACGGCTTGACTAGCAATCCAGGTATCGATGCTATACCATCCACAATCACCGAGATGAAAGCACCGCGAGTTCCAAAAGACACGCGGCAAGCCTACAAGCTACAGGTGCCCAATCATGGGCAAGCAAGGAGGACTAGGAGGAAGTCGTGGGCAGGTGAAATAGAACCAGGCCAAGGCTAAGATAAAAGCAAGCAAGGAGAATTAGAGAGTATGATGCAAGGGAGGTCCAAAGATCTAATTCCATGGCTTGATCAACGATCGAACTTGAACAATCAATGACTGGCTGCTTCTTGCAGCTCCATGACCAGCTTTTATATCAAAGCTTTTAGCTATACGAGAGATGTTGGGAGATAAGCTTTCATCTACAAGAGACTTTTGGATGGGCTCTGCCGGGTGAACTCCGCAACATATTGACAATAGACGATGTTGGATAATCTCACGCATGATACTTTTGATTCTTTAGAGCCAAGAAACACACTCCTCTTGAGTTGCAACCAGGGTCGCAAGCTCTTTAGTGGCACAGTACAAAGTTCACCACCAAATTTGAAATTCTAACGCGAAATTGATTGTTTTAAATTCAAACCACCTAGGTATGTCCTAAACATTGTGTATCTTGAAGATGGCATTAATCTCATTAGCTGCAGATGCGGTTGGTACACCGCCCATGAATAATAGCTAGATGACAGCTATCCTTATGTACTCTAGTTCGTGGCTTTCTCTGTTTTTCTCACATAAAGTGAGAAATCTGCGTTGGAAATCTGAAAGCCAATAGTGACAAGACATTGTACTATCTTGTCAGACCATGCTCTAGGTGCTTGCTTCAAGCCATACAAGGCTTTCTTCAACCTGCAAACAAACTCAGGATGAAAAGCATGAACATAACCTAGTGGCTACTCCATAAAGACCTCTTCTTGCAAATCACCATGCAAGAAGGCATTCTTTACATCCATCTGATGTAAAGACCATCCCTTTGATGTAGCCATAGCGATGATTGCTCTTACGGTTGCCATCCTTGCAACCGGACTGAATGTTTCTTCATAATCAATGCCATATGTCTATGCATACCCCTTGACAACTAATCTTGCCTTGTATCTGTTCACAGAACCATCTGCATTGTGCTTCACCTTATAAACCCACTTACAGCCAATTGCATTCTCGTCTTTAGGCAAAGGCACCAATTCCCATGTAGCATTTGCTTCCAAGGCATTCATTTCTTCATCCATGGCTTTCTCCCATTTTCCTTTTCCAATGGCTTGCTCAAAAGAAGTGGGTTTTGGTTCTTGTATCACTTTGACCATATAGGCATAGTGAATGGGCTGATCTACCTTCTCTTTTCTTTTTCGTGATACCTGCATACCACTATTTGCATTGCTTTGAGGAGATTCTCCTGATCTCAATCTACCTGTCCATCACTACTACACACGCATCCTATTGCGACGTTTACGTACCGACGATTAGCGCCCGCTAAGCGTTAATCGTCGGTATAAAAATCGAGTGTCGTAAATCGTCGCTATATAGCGACTTTTCATAATCGTCGCTATATAGCGACGTTAGTACAAGTCGCTATATAGCGACTTTGAAAGGTCGCTATATAGCGACCTTAGTACAAGTCGCTATATAGCGACTTGTACTAACGTCGCTATATAGCGACACTGAGACTATATTATAGCGACGTTTTACAGAGAGGTTTTTTTTTTTTTTTAGCCTTAAAATTTATTTTCTTCCAATGACAAAATTTTTTAAATTTTCATACATGTTTGAGCTCATAGAGAAATAAAAAATGAGAGCATGTACATCAAGCCTTTGAAGCTCATATATTCATGTCCAAGTTGGAGATGAGAAAAATCAAATTAAATAAGAGCATTTACATCAACTGTTTCATCTTGAGCCAAGTCTAAGGCGCCAAGCAAGTCTATCTCCAACTCTATACCGAGTTGATCTCCTATATCATCATCGTACTCTAGCATCGTACGTTCACCTAGAAGTATTTGATCATCTTCTTCAATTAAGCTTAAGTGTGGTGATTGATCTTGACGATTGTTGTCTTCCTCGTCAATATCGTGATCTCCATCCTCCTCCCGTGCGATGTCATTATGCGCATCTTCCTCTTGCCTCATATGGTGATCTACATCTTCTTCGCTAGATTCATCAATTGGATCCGGATTTGGTAGTGGCATCTCCATATCCACATCTCGATCTTCAAAAATCTGCTTACTTCGTGGTGCAACTTGGATCACGTACCACCATCTTGGATCAGAACGATCCGGATGAAAAACCACCTATATTGAAGATGAAAAATCACGTGCCAAATGTCGTCAATTATATATATATCAATGGACTTAAAAAACGAAAGCTTCGACTAATTAAATCATTAGTATGCACCTGCTCACAGTGCTCGGGAAGAACAAAAGTATCACTTTCATCGGTCCAATGTTTGGTGGAGTCTATTGCAAAGAGACCGCTACCATCTTTTCTCACAGTTGCATGGGGACCGTTGTAAGTAGTTCTAAACCATTTTACATCAAGAATGAAAATAGTAAATCGTCTGAAATCAATTTCATAGATGTCGCGTATGGTTCCACAATAATCCAACTGTGAGGAGAGAAGATTGGTATCCGAAGCACTTGCTCGGCTATCTTGTGTGAAGTTAGCCATGACTCCACAATCATACGTGACTCTCTTTGAATCGATGCGTTCTATGCGAAAATGTCGTCCATATGACCATAATGCACTGTACTTTTTGTACTGTAAAAGAGCATCATTAAAACAATGAAGATGCACCTATTTTATAGCATATATTGCCACAAATAATTACTTAATTACATCAAGAGATAAGAAACTTACATGCACCATACATCCAGATGATAACTCCCGCTCGCGCTCGTTTATTGTCTCTCCATCACGTTCGGCTTTACGTATAGCTAGTTGTAGCCAATCAAGTGACATGTGAGTAGGGAGAAGAGCCAGATCTCGTGGATATGGTTGTGATCGCCTGTACATTACTCTGAATCTCGTCCTTGCATTTATTCTTTCTGCTTTGGCCACTTCAGATCTCTCAATCCACTTCTGCATCTCAGGGCTATTGAGGATACAAAACTTATTGAATTTCTCCATTTGCTCTTCGCTCATCTTTCTTTCAATCCCTTTTCCTTGGGGGACCTCGCCAATGATGCGATCATCATCCTTGTTGTGCCAAGCTTGCGGCATATCAGGATCCGTGGATGCAAGAAACTCTGTGATATATACTAATGACTCTTGCACAAGCCATCCCTCTGCCATGCTTGCTTCTGGTCTTGCTCTTTGTCTTACAAACCCCTTTAAAGTTTTCATAAACCGCTCGAGAAAAAACATCCATCGATTATGAACGGTACCTGCTATAGCCACCTCATCAACTATGTGCACAAGCAAGTGGACTTGAGTTGTCATAATGCTTGAGGGAAAGTGCTTCTCAAGCAAGCATACGGCTTCGATGGATTCCACCCTAGCCTTCTCGATGCTTGATATAGAGATCTCTTTTTGAGATATCCACCTATTTCACATGTCCATGCATATGTAAGATATTTGAGATATCCACCTATTTCACATGTCCATGAAGAAAATAGATAATGCGAATTGATAGTAAGCATACCTCACAATACCACAGATCTTGAATATAGCATTTCTAACATCTTCTTGTAAGCACCCTTTTATTGTAATTGGAAGGATGAACTATCAAAGCAACAATGAAATCATGTCAACAATATAACATAATAATAATTACGCTAATGCATCACTATTATCGGTACACTAATTCTACTTAGAATACCTGTAAGACCTTGTGCCAATCATGGGACTTGAGGCCACTAAGCTTATTGTCCTTTGAAAATGCTCCTTTCAAGCAACGCATGTACCCTGTCGGTGTTTGAAAAGAGGCAATGTCTGCCTTGATCGCTGCCTCCTCCCTCGTAGAGAGGATCCACGTTGCTTTCGGGAGGACAACTTTTCCTGAAGCATGCACTTGGGGCCACAAACGAGACATCCTATTCATAGCACGCAAGTCTTCTCGCACTCCTCTCGAGTCCTTGGAACCAACCAAGTGTGCCCAAATGGTAGCCCCCACATTCTTAAAGATATGCATGGGATCCAAGAGATGATTGATTTGTAACTGACCCCAATAAGGAAGCTCGTGAAAGATCGATAGCCTCTTCATACCAGGAGGAGGTTCCTCTCCATTCTCCCTCCAAGCTTGAATCCAATCACTTGCTTTTAAATATGATGGTGGTGGATCAAGCTGACCTCCACGTGCGAGATGGTCGAGCGGAAGGTATCGAGCATGACCTTCATAAACATTTTTCCTCATGTGTTTGGAGTAGCGTGCAAGCGATTTCAGAGCGGGTCCACAAACAGGACAAGCATGGTACCCACTTGTAGCAAGCCCTGCACGCGTGCATGAATATGTTAGTACAAGACATGCGTGCAAAAGAGAGTAAAAAAAGCATAATCCCTCATTGTACATGTAAAGACATAACCACGTACCTGCGCACTCTCCATATCCTGGGTAGTCATGCATGGTCCACATCAAGATACCCCTGACGGAAATATCATTGGTATGCCTAGGAGCTCTGGAAATATCAAAGACCTGCACTCCTCTCCATAATATCTGTAACTCCTCTATCAAAGGTGCCATGTACACGTCCATGTTTCTTGCCTTGTACTTTCCTGGCACAAGTAGTGCAAGCATGAGGTGTCCCTTTTTTATTGTTAGCCATGGTGGGATATTGTAATTCACCACGACTATGGGCCATGTCGACCAAGATGTCGAGCGTAACCCGAAAGGATTCACGCCGTCCATGGCTAGCCCAAGATGTAAGTTGCGTGGCTCTCTCGCAAAGTCCGGCCACTGATTATCTATGTGCTTCCAAGCCGCACAATCTGCGGGAATCCTCAATGTGTGATCAGTGGACCGATGAGATGCATGCCATGTCATCAACTCCGCTATGGATTTGCATCGAAACATGTGTTGTATTCTTGCAATGATGGGAAAGTGTCTTAAGACCTTTACCGGTATCCTCTCACCCTGCAAGTCATCTCTATATCGTTGTTCCCCACACTTTGGACAACTAGCCAAATCTCCATGCTCACGACGAAAGAGAATACAATCATTACGGCAAGCATGGATGGTATCATAATCCATACCCACCATTGTTAGCATCTTTTTCGCTTCATCTCTTGATGCGGGCATGGTATTTGGTGCAGGCAACATCTTTTGGAGCAACCTATGACAAAGACACTATCCAAATGATGATTCTCAAAACAAACAATATCCAAATAATGAGCCAATCAAATTAATGCAAGGGCTAACCTCATTAAGGCCGAGACACTTGTATCCGACCACCCATACTGTACTTGTAGATTCAAGATTGAGAGACAAGCACGTAGTTTAGACATCCTGGCACCCTCGTACAATTGTGTTGATTGCAACTCTCGCATTTTCACCTCAGACTCTGACATCACGTGTACGTGGGATGTAGTGCCCCTAAAAATGGAATCCATCATGTCGACCATACCCTCGTCGTCATCTGGGAGACTATAGTCTTGTTGAAAGTGAGAAGGTATATGTGTACCCTCGTCACCCTCCTCATCCTGTCATAAGCTCATTCATGTAAATAGAAGATCTTCTAATTCTGGGTATACAATAAGATTGCGAACTTAAATAGCTTTGACTTACCGATGATCCATCAACATGTGCAACACCAACGGGGGGTACTGGTTCCGGCTCCTCCCCATACATCCGCAAGTGGCGCATGATAATACGACGTTGATGTCGTACTTCTCGCTTGCAATGAGTGCAATGACAATATAACCTCTCTGTAAGCCACTTCGTGCTCCCGGGCGTTGGCGCATCATCGGATGAGCTTCCACTCGTCCCTTCCATCTACACTTATAAAACCAAAACATAAGCATGAAGAGGAGATGTACACAATTATGAGCATAGCATGTTTAATTTGAGCTTCTCTTGAGGCTATATAAAAAGAATGACATCGCTATATAGTAAGGATTGAAACAAAAAATCCTATATAGTAAGGCTATGTAGTAAGAGGAGATATTGACAATTATAGGCATAGCATGTTTGAGTCACAAGAGGCCTCATTAAAAAACAAACAGTAAGCGTCGCTATATAGCGACGCTCTGTTCCGTCGCTATATAGCGACGATTTTAATTGAAAGCGTCGCTATATAGCGACGTTTTTAATTAAAATCGTCGCTATATAGCGACGAATAAGCGTCGCTATATAGCGACGCTGTGGGTTAAAACCTTAAACGCCGAAACCCGCGGCGTTTTGCTCAAAGCTTTCCTAATCTCTAAACTAAGCTCTCCAAAATCTCCTCCCACCTATTTTCACTGACCTCCCATCTATTCCAAGCAACCTCCTACCCTATTTCCCACTCCTCACCCTCCTCCTACCTCTTGTGCACCCTCTCTCTCCTTTTTCCCTCTTTGGTTTCCAGAAAGAAAGTTCTTCAAAAGGTGAGTTTTTTTCAACAATGTAGGTTGTTTGTTTGTTAGCTTTGGTTTTCTGAGTGTTTCTACTTGTATTGCTAAAGTTTTAAACTAGTTTTCATGCTTGATTAGAAAGGATTCAAACAAAAAACGAAATTTCAAGAAAGAAAGAAAGAAACTCACCTCTTCTTTCTGTATTTCTCTTCCTTCTCTTCCTTCTCTTCTCCTCAATCTCCTCCTTTCCTTGTCTCCTCAATCTTCTCTTTCCTTGTCTCCTTTCAAGAAGTTGCTTTTGTGATCTCCTCTTTCCACTAACATCTTATTTGAAAAAATGGGTTGTTTTCTCTTTTTTGTAGGGCCAGTCCACTACACCGAGCGGGACATAGTCTCTCTTTTGTGGGCCCAGTCCACTACACCGAGCGGGACATACTTTTACAGGTAAGTGCTTCCTCTTCTTTCCATTTAAGCTTTTTGTTATTTGCATTTGCCTACAGCTAGCGCCTTAAGCGCTAGCTGCAGTGATGGGCGTAGGAACCCTCTCTTCCCCCTTCTCTTTTTCTCATTTTCCCCCTTCTCTCTTTTTCCCTCTTCTCTTATTCTCTCTTTCCCCCTCTCTCTTTTCCCTTCTCTCTTTCCTTTCCCCCTTATTCTCTATTTCCGCATCCCTCTTATTCTCTTATGCTTATGCTTCTCTTTTTCCGCATAAGCTCCTCCTCTATTTTCGCATGAGCATAAGCATGAGCTTATGCTTATGCTTATGCTTATGCATAAGCATAAGCATAAGCTCATGCTTATGCTCATTCTTCCGCATGAGCTCCTTCTCTTCTTCCGCATGAGCATAAGCTCCTTCTCTTTTTCCGCATGAGCATAAGCTCATGCTTATGCTCATGCATGAGCATGAGCATGAGCTTATGCTTGTTTCCGCATGAGCTTATGCGGAAATAGAGAAAGGGAGAAGCTTATGCTTCTCTCATTCTCTTTTTCCGCATAAGCTTCTTCTCTTTTTCCGCATGAGCATAAGCATGAGCTTATGCTTATGTTTATGCTTATGCTTATGCATAAGCATAAGCATAAGCTCATGCTTATGCTCATTCGTGAGCATGAGCTTATGCGTAAGTTTTCGCAAGAGCTTATCCGCAAGTTTCCGCAAGTTTCCGCAAGTGCTCTTTCTCTTTTTCCGCATAAGCTCCTCCTCTTTTTCCGCATGAGCATAAGCATGAGCTTATGCTTATGCTTATGCTTATGCATAAGCATAAGCATAAGCTCATGCTTATGCTCATTCTTCCGCATGAGCTCCTTCTCTTCTTCCGCATGAGCATAAGCTCCTTCTCTTCTTCCGCATGAGCATAAGCTCATGCTTATGCTCATGCATGAGCATGAGCATGAGCTTATGCTTGTTTCCGCATGAGCTTATGCGGAAATAGAGAAAGGGAGAAGCTTATGCTTCTCTCATTCTCTTTTTCCGCATAAGCTCCTTCTCTTTTTCCGCATGAGCATAAGCATGAGCTTATGCTTATGCTTATGCTTATGCTTATGCATAAGCATAAGCATAAGCTCATGCTTATGCTCATTCATGAGCATGAGCTTATGCGTAAGTTTCCGCAAGAGCTTATCCGTAAGTTTCCGCAAGTTTCCGCAAGTGCTCTTTCTCTTTTTCCGCATAAGCTCCTCCTCTTTTTTCCGCATGAGCATAAGCATGAGCATAAGCGTAAGTTTCCGCATGCTTATGCTCATGCTTATGCTCATTCTTCCGCATGAGCATAAGCGTAAGTTTCCGCAAGAGCTTATCCGGAAATAGAGAATGAGAGAAGCATATGCTTCTCTCATTCTCTTTTTCCGCATAAGCTCCTTCTCTCATTCCGCATAAGCTCCTTCTCTATTTCCGCATGAGCATAAGCATGAGCTTATGCTTATGTTTATGCTTATGCTTAAGCATAAACATAAGCATAAGCTCATGCTTATGCTCATGCGGAAATAGAGAAGGAGCTTATGCGGAATGAGAGAAGGAGCTTGTCATGAGCTTATGCGCAAGTTTCCGCAAGAGCTTATGCGCAAGTTTCCGCAAGTGCTCGTTCTCTCATTCCGCATAAGCTCCTTCTCTCATTTCCCCCTTCTCTCATTTCCCCCTTCTCTCATGCTTATGCTCATGCATGAGCATGAGCATGAGCTTATGCTTGTTTCCGCATGAGCTTATGCGGAAATAGAGAAAGGGAGAAGCTTATGCTTCTCTCATTCTCTTTTTCCGCATAAGCTCCTTCTCTTTTTCCGCATGAGCATAAGCATGAGCTTATGCTTATGCTTATGCTTATGCTTATGCATAAGCATAAGCATAAGCTCATGCTTATGCTCATTCATGAGCATGAGCTTATGCGTAAGTTTCCGCAAGAGCTTATCCGCAAGTTTCCGCAAGTGCTCTTTCTCTTTTTCCGCATAAGCTCCTCCTCTTTTTCCGCATGAGCATAAGCATGAGCTTATGCTTATGCTTATGCATAAGCATAAGCATAAGCTCATGCTTATGCTCATTCTTCCGCATGAGCATAAGCGTAAGTTTCCGCAAGAGCTTATGCGGAAAAAGAGAATGAGAGAAGCATATGCTTCTCTCATTCTCTTTTTCCGCATAAGCTCCTTCTCTCATTCCGCATAAGCTCCTTCTCTATTTCCGCATGAGCATAAGCATGAGCTTATGCTTATGCTTATGCATAAGCATAAGCATAAGCTCATGCTTATGCTCATGCGGAAATAGAGAAGGAGCTTATGCGGAATGAGAGAAGGAGCTTGTCATGAGCTTATGCGCAAGTTTCCGCAAGAGCTTATGCGCAAGTTTCCGCAAGTGCTCCTTCTCTCATTCCGCATAAGCTCCTTCTCTCATTTCCCCCTTCTCTCATTTCCCCCTTCTCTCATGCTTATGCTCATGCATGAGCATGAGCATGAGCTTATGCTTGTTTCCGCATGAGCTTATGCGGAAATAGAGAAAGGGAGAAGCTTATGCTTCTCTCATTCTCTTTTTCCGCATGAGCTCCTTCTCTTTTTCCGCATGAGCATAAGCATGAGCTTATGCTTATGCTTATGCTTATGCTTATGCATAAGCATAAGCATAAGCTCATGCTTATGCTCATTCATGAGCATGAGCTTATGCGTAAGTTTCCGCAAGAGCTTATCCGCAAGTTTCCGCAAGTTTCCGCAAGTGCTCTTTCTCTTTTTCCGCATAAGCTCCTCCTCTTTTTCCGCATGAGCATAAGCATGAGCATAAGCATAAGCATAAGCATAAGCTCATGCTTATGCTCATTCATGAGCATGAGCTTATGCGTAAGTTTCCGCAAGAGCTTATCCGCAAGTTTCCGCAAGTTTCCGCAAGTGCTCTTTCTCTTTTTCCGCATAAGCTCCTCCTCTTTTTCCGCATGAGCATAAGCTCATGCTTATGCTCATTCTTCCGCATGAGCATAAGCGTAAGTTTCCGCAAGAGCTTATGCGGAAAAAGAGAATGAGAGAAGCATATGCTTCTCTCATTCTCTTTTTCCGCATAAGCTCCTTCTCTCATTCCGCATAAGCTCCTTCTCTATTTCCGCATGAGCATAAGCATGAGCTTATGCTTATGCTTATGCTTATGCTCATGCGGAAGCTCCTTCTCTCATTCCGCATAAGCTCCTTCTCTCATTCCGCATAAGCTCCTTCTCTATTTCCGCATGAGCATAAGCATGAGCTTATGCTTATGCTTATGCTTATGCTTATGCATAAGCATAAGCATAAGCTCATGCTTATGCTCATGCGGAAATAGAGAAGGAGCTTATGCGGAATGAGAGAAGGAGCTTGTCATGAGCTTATGCGCAAGTTTCCGCAAGTGCTCCTTCTCTCATTCCGCATAAGCTCCTTCTCTCATTTCCCCCTTCTCTCATTTCCCCCTTCTCTCATGCTTATGCTCATGCATGAGCATGAGCATGAGCTTATGCTTGTTTCCGCATGAGCTTATGCGGAAATAGAGAAAGGGAGAAGCTTATGCTTCTCTCATTCTCTTTTTCCGCATGAGCATAAGCTCCTTCTCTTTTTTCGCATGAGCATAAGCATGAGTTTATGCTTATGCTTATGCTTAAGCATAAGCATGAGCATAAACTCATGCTTATGCTCATGCATGAGCATGAGCTGATGCGTAAGTTTCCCACTCTATTTCCTTTTCTCCTTTTCCCACTCTATTTCCCCCTTCTCTCCTTCTCTATTTTCCCTCATCTCTTTCCCCTTCTCTATTTCCCCCTTCTCTCATTCTCTATTTCCTCATTCTCATTCTTTTCTTTCCTTTACATCTCATTTCCCTCTTATCTTTCCCTCTTCTTTCCCTCTTTCCTTTCCCTCTTCTTTCATTTCCCTCTTCTTTCTTCTTGCCTATGCCTATGCCTATGAGAATGCTCATGTTTGTTTTTTGTTTTCTGTTTTCGTGTTTGTGTCTATGTTAGACATGGGATCACGTCGCTCATCGGACGAGTACGGACAGCCTCGCAGGAGGAGAGCTCACGATCTATATGCTCCAGAGGACTTTGATTCCTCTCGGGCGACTACCCCGAGGCGTACCCCTGGTCTGACTCCTCTCGGTCCTAGCACTGCGACTACCCCTGGTCCGACCCCTCTCGGTCCTAGCACTGCGACTACCCCTCAGGGGACTCCTTTGCTAGCCGCGCATGGCTTTGTCGGGACTCCCGACGAGTTTGTAGCGCAGATGAGCGATGAGGAGGCAGCGAGATTCTTCTCTCTGCTCTCTCAGAGGACCTCCACAATTCCTTCCCCTACACCGACGGGTGGACGTACAGCCCAGCCATCCCCTCGCGCCCCTTCGACCGCGGGATCATCACCTGCGCATGCCTCCCGCAAGGGAAGGAAGAGTAGGATGGGCGGCTCATGTTGTGCTGACTCAGGAGATGTAGACGAGTCAGCACACTCACGCTCCTTTAGGTCTCCACTTGGTCCGGAGACACAGTATCAGTCAGGTCCCTTTCCCTCTCCTACTCCCACAGCTACTCCTCGATCCGGAAGCGGTCGCGCAGCTTCCACTCCTTCAGACTCTGCTACCGTCAGTCCCCCTTACTCATCAGGGGATCTCTCCTATCAAATCACATCTGCCGGAGAGATAATAGAAGACAAAAAGGGCAAAGCAGTGATGGCCGCCATGAGGCGGTTGATGAGTCATCACTTCAAGAGCGGCATAAATATCGCGTATCAAGATGCCCAAAAGAAGCAGGCGGTGATCGATGAGTTAAAACTCAGATTTCCTAATCCGCCAAATGTGGAGTTTAATAACAGTTATATGCTCGAGCGCATGGGTTTGGTCCTAAAGCATCGCAGATCAACCATGCGTACTTCCATTACAAAGGGGTTGTCTAAACCCAGCTGGGCAGACAAAGCTGATTGGAAGTTCTTGAAGAAGCAGAATAGGGACCATCCTGAAATGTTCGAGGGTCAGAGGAGGGCTGCGAAGAGACGGCTGGATGTCGTAGGTACTTCGCACTTTGGTGCAGGTGGACGGTATGCGTTCGAGGCAACCGTGGTAAGTTTACTTCTTTCCATTTAATGTATTGTTCTATTTGTTTTACTTACATATTACATGCACTTTAGCTAACTCTAACTCTCGTAAATTGGATCCACAGCAAGCTGCGATGGGTCGTCTTCCTACGGATGCAGAGACGCGGCGCGCATTTCGGATAGGAACCAAGCCGTGGTTCATTGAGCAAGAGGCAATGGGAGTGACAGTCGATTGGGCTGAGGTGGCTGCTCGCACGGTATAAGTTTACTCCTGCTTGTAATCTCACTTTTTAATTTAAGTTCCAATCTAATTTTCGATTTATATGGTTCACTCTCAGGGTCAAAGCTCAAGCGTCCCATCATCAGAGACGAGCGATCAACAGGGGCAAGGATCGGACGCAGGTGCCGATGACGAAGGAGAAGACGCAGGTGTCGGGGACGAGGGAGAAGATGCAGGTGCCGAGGACCAGGGAACAGCCCAACAAGACGATTCGGATTCGGATTCGGATTAGTAGTGGTAGTAGCATTTTTCATATCCGCTCGTTAGAGCCATTTTGTATCGCCCTTTCACAGGGTAATTTTGTTTCAAACACAGTTGTATATGTATATGCATTTCTTCCTCATCGTTCACAAGAACAATTTTGTATCACCCTGCAAGCAAGGGAAATTTTGTTATAAAAAAATTTCTTTTGTAATTACAAAAAAAAAAAAAAGGTTAGTGGGGCTAAACAGGGCTTCCTTTTGGCCCTGTTTAGCCCCACTAACCATTTTTTTTACCTTCTGTTAATCGTCGCTATATAGCGACGTTTACCAGTGTCGCTATATAGCGACGATTATCAGAGTCGCTATATAGCGACGTTTACATCGTCGCTATATAGCGACGTTTACATCGTCGCTATATAGCGACGATTAACAGCGTCGCTATATAGCGACGGTTTATAGCGACGCTCCTTTTCCGACGATTTTAACGACTTTTATAGCGACCTTTGCGCCCATGAAAAAAAAATTTTTTAATGTAAAAAGCGTCGGTATTTCCGTCAGAAAATGGCCTATGCCTTGTAGTGCATGGCGAAGTATGTGAACCACTGCTACAGGACATTGCAGGTCCACTAATATTTTGTGATTGCTACTGTGAATTCTATGCAGTATTACCATTTTATGCATCTACATTATCAATCACATTTACTGGTTTATACCAGCTGCTCATCTCATCAAAAACAACATCTCTGCTCATTGTAAACTTACGAGTAGAAGGGTTATAGCATCTATACCCCATCTATACCCTTTCTGCTGTAGAGAATAACCAATAAAGATGCACTTCTTAGCTTTTGGATCCAACTTGGACCTCAACTCATCTGGCACATGAACATAGACAATGCAACCAAAAATTTTCAAATGAGAAATATCTGGTTTCCTACCAGTATACATCTCCTCTGGTGGCATGCCATGTATTGCAACAGACCAATACATCAGCCCAATATATGTAAACTGTTGTAATAACTGTTTCAACCCAATAATAATCTGGTAGGTCTTTTTCATTTAGCATGGCCCGAGATACCTCTCCAATATGCCTATTTTTCCTTTCTGCAAGTCCATTTTACTATGGGGTATGACTGCATGAATATTGCTGCTTTATGCCATGCTCCTGTAGGAACCTTGCAAACTCATTTGAGAGGTACTCTCCCCCTCCATCTGACCTTAGGCATTTTATTTGCAGGCCTGTTTCTTTTTCAGCCATAGCTTTAAAAGCTTTGAAATGCCTAAACACTTCACTTTTCCTTTTCATAAAATGCACCCAAACTTTTCTGCTGTAGTCATCAATAAAAGTGACAAAATAATGACAACCTCCAATAGATGTAGCTTTAGTAGTCCACACATCAGAGTGGATTAATTTCAATGGTTTCTTACTCTCTTGAACATGTATAGGAAATGGTTTCCTTGCCTGTTTTCTAAATTGACAGGCTTCACATACTTTATGCATTTCTGCAACCTTGAGTTTAGGCAATCTTGCAATGATATTTTGGGCCTGCATTGATTTAAGTCGTTGTACATTGACATGACCAATGTGTTTATGCCAGATATCAATATCTGCAACTACACCGGTCCCATGTGCAAACATTGCTGTACTCAATTCAGGCATGTCCGCATCTAACATAAACATCCTGTCCTTCTTCTTTCCTTTTGCTATCAAGTGACCGTTATTTATCATATCCTCAACAAAGCATCCATGAGGATTAAATCTGACCTGCAAGCCCTGCTCAACCATTTAACCAACAGAAACTAGGTTCTTGGTGATGTTCGGGACATGAAATACATCAGAGAGGTATTTCTTTTTCCCATCCTGCATAGACAAAGGAATTTTACCAATCTGCACAATAGGATGTGGAGTATCATCACCAGTCTCCACAAATCCTGGTCTTTCCATTTTCCTTACACCTGCATCCATTCTGCATGACCTGTCATTTGGTTTGATGCACCTGAGTCAACATACCACACATTATTGCTTTCTTCAGCACTTGTCACAGAATTGGTCATGTGCTGCACCATAAACAGATGCTCATTTCTGTCATCACATTGTCTACTAGAAGATGCATAATTCCCTTGCTGCAATTTTCCATTCATGATATCATTCTACTTTTTGTAGCAGTTTTTGGCCATATGACCCATTTTACTACAATAGTAGCATTCAACATTGCTGTTTGCATTTTGACCTCTCTGCCATCCACCACGGCCTCTTTGGCTCCCCCTGCCTCTAGAGTTACCACGTCCTCCTTCATGGGACTGGTTTTCTTGAGTTTGTTGCATATTTTGATTTCTACCACGACCTCCAGATCGGCCTCCTCTACCTCTGCCTCTACCTCTTCCAGCATTTGAGTAGAAGACATTTTCTTTTGAAGTTTCTCCTGAAGAAGAGACACCACCATTTCTCTGCTCTTCAGAAATTAGAAGAGAAAACAACTCCTCAAAATTAGGAAATTTTTCACGGACGGCAATGGATGTCCGGAACTGTGCATAATCCTTTCCTAGACCATTCAAGGTCACAGAAACTAGATCATCATCTTCCACTGGCGACCCAATGGAAGCAAGTGCATCTGCAATTTTCTTCACCTTCATGTGGTAGTCATTGATGCTCATATTTTCTCTCTACACATTGTACAACTCCTGCTTGAGCTGCATTTTCCTGGCTTGCGTATTTGTGCTGTACATTTTTGCCAAAGTATCCCATGCCTCCTTTGGCATACTTGCATCCTGAATATGCACAATCATAGAATCCAAAATACTGATAGACAGCCAGTACATAGCTTTTCTAGCTCTCTCATGCCATCCTTTAAATGCTTGCACAACAAGACAAAGCACCCATAGACGCGCACACAGACGTGTTTTATGAACTAAACAAAAAACTTATTTGCACGTCAGGAGACCCGCATCTAATTGCGCGTCTATATATCAGACTTACGCGCATATAGACGCGCTCATACACGCGTAAATAGACGCGTCTATAAACGCATTGATAGACGCACGTTTAAACGCAAGTCGAACAGACAGACGCGCATATAAACGCGCTTTTAAACGCACTGATAGACACGCCTTTTTTTTATAAAAAATTTACAGAATATTGTGTATGCTATATAGTTACAAGAATCCCATATCCACATTCTGTAATTCAATTCTTACAGCCAACAGCATTTTAATTACAATTCCAAATAAAATATTACAACTCGAAAACGCAATAAAATTGAAAGCTCAAAAAGTGCTTGTATATACATATAGCACGAAGCTAAGCCACATCATGTGGCTCCAAGTACAAAGAATAAGGAAGCTAAGCCATGTCATGTGGCTTCAAGTACAAAAAATAAGAGGAGTCTATATACAAGAGGCACGAAGCCAAGCCAATGGCTTTAAGTACAAAAAAGAATAGTAGCACTACTTCTACGACTAATCCTCGCTGCCTTCCACGCTCCCTTCTGCACTGCCTTCTGCGCTGCCTTCTGCGTCTTCCTCGTCGTCTTGTGCAGGGGCGCCCTGTAAACAAGGGACAACATATATCAATGTATGAAAAATCAAATCTTTACTTATAATTTTGGCATTATTTAATTACTTTCAAATACCTGGGGGGCCTGTCCAGTAGCTCGGATATACTGCTCCTCAGTAATCAACCCGTCATCATAGAAGTGCCTCCATGTATCTCCTTTGCGATGGTGGCGGTGGTAGGCTGTCTCCACTGGAGTAGGGTATCTGCCCACGATCTCAAGCTGCATGACCGCGATACACTTTGTGGAGGGATTAGTACAAAGAAACAACCAACCTCCTAATAAACTACATAAGCAATATAATTTGAGATCGATACTTACAAATTGGGCCTCCCATGAGTCAACACCCCCTGCTCCAAAATGCGCGCTCCCATACTCCTCCATCTGGATCCTCCGTGCCTCCACGTGGTGCAGACTGGGCTCCTCCCTCGCTGACTTCATTGCCTTCTTCCACTCACGCTTGTGAGCGGTGTGGGGCGGGCCCCTTGGAGGTTGACCTGCCTCAAGTCTGGCAAGCTCCGCTAGTGCCTGCCTCTTAAGGGAAGATCTTTTATTGCTAAGTATCGTAACAATCTTTGACTTCCCCCATTTATCTGTGAACTGGCGATTGGGGGGGTTAGGATACCTAGAGCGAACAGTAGCGAGGGTCTCATCAACCAACCTCTTTGGGTGGTCTTTATAGTGGATAAAGCAATCTCTGTAATTGTTAGCAATTACAGAGCGCATGAAGGCCATTATGTCCTTCCCCCGCGCATCCATCAAGATGCCTCCTGTCTGGGTGATGTCATAATAAATCGTACCATCACCCAGAGGCACGTCTAAATCATCTGAATCATCCTCCTCCTCATCGCCACATGGCCCAAAGCAACATCCGCCACTGCTCTCCCTGCTATTACGCCTGCTACCCTGTCGTGTCGAGCTCGTACGCTGGCCACTCGTAGCTGGGGACCGCGCGGGACTACGCTGACCACTCGTAGCTGGAGAACCGAGTCTCGACGGCTGGGGAGTACGTCGACGGCTCGCTGAGGCAGAAGGACCTCCTGAAGGCATGGGGGAAGGGGCATAAGACAGGATGGCAGAAGGGACATAAGACGGCATGGGGGAAGGGGCATAGGACGGTACGGGGGAAGGGGCATAGGATGGCTGTGCGGACTCCGCTGGGGTGATCTCAGGCGGTGTGGGGTGGCTCGGAGTCTGTAGTGCTGACTCCTGGGGAGTGTTAAGGGTACCCATCATATACCCGTACAACTCCGCAGGACTAGGAGGGTGTCCTAAAAGATTATATAAATCCTTCCATATCGATTCCCGCGGATCAGGTGAGCTAGAAGCACTTCCTGGCCACATCTTGAACTGGAAAAAAATAAACAAATCTATTACTTTGGGAGCTGAGAAGAAAAGGGGGGAAAAAAAAAAGAGGCTCTGTCAGAGCGCGTCTATAGATCCGTCTGATCTGCGCGTCTATAAACGCGTCTAACAGACCGTCTAAAACTTCGTTTAAAACTCCGTTTAAAAGAGCGTCTAACAATCCGTTCTAGAATCCGTCTATCAGTGCGTTACATAGCGCGTCTAAAATCGCGTCTAACCCTTCGTTTAAAACATCGTTTAACAGAGCGTCTATTTGGGCATCTATATCCGCGTCTGTGTGTGTCTGGAACCACTCAGACGCGCATATAGACGCGCCCGTAAACGCAGGTTTAGACGCGCCCTCAGACGCATCTATACACGTGCTCCGACAGTCGAGAATACTCAAAAGTGGAAAAGGACGTTTCGCCCGACAAAAGAACGTGTTGCTCATACCTAGATGCTGCGTTTCGTGGATGCGAAAAAGTACAAAACTAGAAAAGGCAAGCAAGAACAACTTCAAAAGGACTTACCTGGAAAAAGGTATGGAATCTTTCTTTTCCAAGCTTGTTTCTTCTCCTTGTTCGTACTCCTCCTCTTCTTTAGGCTTGGAAGCAAGCTGTGTAGGTACGGCTCTTTTGTCTTGAGTGAAAGCTTGGAACTGTGTATGGGAGCTTCGAATCTATAGAAGTGCTAATAAAGAAGAAAGAAAACCGCTCGCGAAGTTTAAGTAGTCAAAAGAAAAGCAAAGCGAGCGGCGCGCCGAAAAGCAGGTTTAAAAGTCGTGGGTATAGTCACGTCTATTAGCGCGTCTATAGTCACGTCTGAATACACAGAGTAGATGCGTTTATAAACGCGTCTATTAGCGCGTCTACAGGCGCGTTTAAATACACAGAGTAGACAGGCATTTAGACGCGCAATTAGACGCGACGATAGACGCGAAGATAGACGCAACACAGAGTTTTTAAGCAGTTGAGGAAGAGCAAATTTGGTGGGTTGTTTGTTTGTAGGATGTCTCCATCTTCAACAAGCAGCTCCAGTGAGGATGAATCCCTCCGTATCCACCATCGCGAAATGTGGTTGGAGCAAAAAATCAAATGTCTGTGTGATCGATGTCGAGGAAACATGTATCGTGCACGCAGGATTACGCTCAATCATATCTCAAAGTATGGAGAATGGGATGTGACCGTAAACAGGGTAAGGATTTGTAAGTTAAGGTTGATTGAGATACCTATGGGTGTTCATATGTTTGAGTTATAATGATCCCGTTTTAATTTGATACAGGATGCAATGCCACACCCGCACATGTTACCCTATGCCCGTCGTGAGTCGGCGAAGCGTCGGCGATATGAGGTGGGATCTTCAGGAGGGACCATTACGGATGCATGGAGTGATGGTGATAGTAGCCCTCCACCATTACCTCATGAAGCCGTGGAGGAGGAGGTGTTTGATGATATGGTGCGGGATTTATATGTCCATCAAGGGAGGGATAATAGCATGGAGCAGGATGATCTTTTTACCGCAGCATCGACTCCACTGTTTGAGGGGTGCACATTCTCTGTTCTACATGCCTCCCTTGAGTTACTAAACTTGCAAACCATCTATGGATGGAGCAATGCAAGTTTGAATGCATTACTCAAGTAAGCTTTAAAGTCGATTTTGCAAATTAAACATGGTGAATTATGCATGTGGGTCAATTACTCGAATGCTTTTCCTCATTTATGGTCTTCACGTGCAGGCTATTGTGTAAAATGCTTCCAAGGGAGAATAAATTACCGACCTCAAGAGATATGGCAAGGCAACATGTGACCTCTCTTGGAGGATTAGATTACAAGCGCATCCATGCATGTGTCAACGATTGCGTTTTGTTTCGTGGACTACATAAGGATGCAAGAGAGTGTCCTACTTGTGGAGAGGCAAGATATAGAGCAGATCTCAAAACCTTGGACGTGCCTCATAAGGTATTGCGACATTTTCCCATAATCCCTCGCATCCAACATATGTTCAAGTGCAAATCTATTGCAAAGCTCATGTCATGGCATTCCTCCCATCGATCAACCGATGGCAAGTGGAGAACTCCCGCGGACTCTCCTGCGTGGAAGCATATTGAAGACACATGGCCAAGCTTCAAGGAAGAACCTAGGAGCTTGAGACTTGGATTGGGTATGGACGGTGTGAACCCATTTGGTCTCAAAAGCACGTCTTACAGTGTGTGGCCAGTGGTATTGGTGAATTACAATCTTCCACCCTCTATGGCTATTAAGAAAGTACATGTCATGCTGTCCCTTCTAATTCCAGGGAAGCATAAAGTCAAAAACCCTTATGTATATTTGGAGCCTTTGATTGATGAGCTAGAGATACTTTGGAGAGGTATCGAGGTGCATGATGTGAGCAGGTCTCCCTCGTCACGAGACTTCAACTGCAAAGCAGTCTTGATGTGGATGATGCATGACTTCCCAGGCTATGGCGAGTGTTCAGGTAAGCATTGCATTTTTTAATTATGAATAGGCAAGGACGTGGCATCCTAAACCCACCTTCCACTCTTAATTGCATCTATTGTTTCAGGTCTCACTACATCGGGTTACCATGCATGTCCTGTTTGTGGTCCTTCGCTAGTTGCCTCACGGGCAGACGCATTAAATAAGGTCATCTATGAGAATCACCATCGATTTCTCCCACCTGATCATCCTAGATATGTTGCCCCTTGGAATGAAGTCCTCCCACATTCACTCACCGCGGGAGATTGGATGAGAATTTGGGACGGTTCCACGACTCCTCCACCACTTGGCATGAGCCGGTAAGGATTTGTAACTATAGGCTGGAAGTAAAGATTGGCTATATTGGTTGAAAGTGAGGATTGCACGCTAACACTTTATTTTGTTTAGATACTCCATCTTTTATCGTTTACCATATTGGTCCCACCTCAAGATCAATCACCTGCTCGATCCCATGCATATCTTCAAGAATGTGGCATCTACCATTTGGGAGCATTTGAATGGGACACGAGATTCGGCAGGCATACGGGAGGATCTACGTACCACAGGAAGGATGCGTGAAGCTTGGCCTCAAGAGAGACCAAATGGATGTGTTTTTTTACCTCGTGCACCGTGGATGTTATCAAAGCTAGAGATGGCGACGGTGAAGCGCGCTATTACTACAATTCGTACTCCCACTGGATGGATGAGGTGTTTGAAGGGAGCCTTTACAAAGAGCAAGAAAAGAGGTGTAGAGCAATTATATGGCTTGAAATCTCATGATTGGCACAAGATGCTCCAAGTAAGTATTTTATGTGCATAATATCTTTTTTCTTTCAAATTTGTGAGTGAATAATTTAAGCAACTAATCAACCACCTCCTTGTGGGTTCAGTTCATACTACCTACTAGCATTTCACGTAGTGCATCAAAGGACGTGAAAGATTGTATTTACAAGATGGGCGAGCTTGTGAGGTATGTGAGCTCAAAGGAAATAGATCCCACCACGCTTGAGAATGCTCGAGTTATGTCGGTGGAGGCGGTTTGTTTAGTGGAGGAGACATTTCCACGTTCTATTCTCACAAGCCAACTACATCTCATAGTACATTTGGTGGATGAGATTGCTATATGCGGTACTATACATGCACGATGGTTGTTCTTCCTCGAGCGCTTCATGAAGACCTTGAAGGGCTTCGTGAGACAAAATGCAAGACCCGAAGGTAGCATGGCCGAGGGTTGGTTGGTACAAGAGTCACTTGTATATATTTCTAAGTTTCTTGTTGATGTGGATAGCTCTCTCCCACGACTATGGAGAGATGATGAAGACCTAAGGATGACCTCTATTGTGCCTCAAGGAAAAGGACGCAACAAAGTAATAGACACGGAGTTGCGTAATAGTATCAACCTCTTTTGCGTGCTTAATAGTGATGTGATGAAAAGATGGGTGACAAGATACGAGGATGCAAAGGCAAGAAGACAAGAAGAAAGGGCCCTCTTTCGTACACACCACGGATCTCGTGTGCCATACCCTCAGCGTCTAAGAGCACTTCCAAAGGATATTCATGTGGATTGGCTACTTGATGAAATGGAGAAAGCAGAGAAAGACGAGGGGATGCATATCACAATGGAAGAATGGGAGTATGCTAGGGGATGCATGAGCAAGGTCGGTATATAGAATGTTATGCATAAGTTAGGAGCTTTTTATAATTTAGATTGCTTATTTAATTGATTTTTTCTTGGTGTAGTGCACTATGTTCAATGCTATATGGTGTGAGGGCAAGCATTTTCGAACACAACGGATTGATGATAAGAGAAACACACAAGATTGCGGCGTCATTGCTAGCTTTGAGGGAGCCAATGGAGTCATGGATGATTATTGTGGCATAATCCAAGATATCATTATGCTTGACTTTCGACACTTCTTTGTGTATGTTTTGGATGTAAAGTGGTTTAAGGACATGGTGGAAAGAGGCCCTAATGCAACAATCAAACGCCATGCAAGTGGCTTTGTAACTATTGACTCCACAAAGTTTTGGCAAAGTAGGAAGGACACTTTAATACTACCGCAACAATGTGAACAGGTACTGTGCACACACATAAAAATACTCGCTTTTAAATATTTGATGCAAGAAAAGTAACATGATTGTATTTGTGTTTGAATTAGGTTGTCTATCAACCAATGGTGGATAATAATAGGTGGTGGCATGTCATACCTATTATGCCACGTTCCAAAGTGATGTATAGTACATTTACTAATATGGAGCATATGGAGGATGATCATGGCCATGGACGTGATGATGACCGTGATACAAGAGAGGAGGATGATCATGAGATAGGAGATATAGATATTGAGGCCGGCATTACTCGTGAGGACGAGCCTACCATTGGAGATCTTGATTTCGATGAGCACATGAGTGGCACAAGTAGTAGTGGGTTGAATGTATTTGTAGATCTAAACACTTGTTTGGATTTTGAAGTAGATAGTTTGGCAAGGGTTGATCTCATTGAGGATGAGATTGAACCGTAGCTCCACAATTGATATTAGCAAAACTATTTTACATATTGTCTCATTCTCCTCATTTCCCTTAATTCTTGTATATGTGGGCTTGCAAAAAATTATGTGCTTTGGTAATCATGGAAAATGTTTGGAAAGCAATGATGTACACCAAAATCTCACTTTCTGTATTCTCTGGAGCGCGTCTATTTACGCGTCTAAATGCGCGTTTGATTCTCAGTGTAAACGCGCAAATAAACGCGCAAATAAACGCGTAAATACACGCGCAAATAAACGCGCTAATAAACGGGATGATAGACGGGCCCGTAATTTCTTTGGTCTAACGCAAAAATAAACGCGGGTATTGACGCGAAAAAAGACGAGGATTTAGCCGCGCTAATAGACGCGCCCGTAATTTCTCTACTAAAACAATGCCTATAGACGCGCCCGCTATTTTGCGCGTCTACCAAGCGCGTCTATAGTTGCTTTGTGTTGTTGTGTTGCATTTCCTGTTGATTGGGAACATTAGGAAGAACTGGTTCTTCTTCATTTCCTATAATGAACTCCAATAGCCTTTTCCCATAAGGAAATTCGTCATTCTAAACTTCCATGCCTGGAAGTTGTTTTTGTCAAGCTTAATAAAGTAACCAAGGGCTTCCCCCATTCCCACAGCATATACTGCCCTCTCGCCACACCGTGAAGGGCGTCTCAATCTGAGACAGTGCACTCTTGCTCTTTCGGCTATGCTACCTACAGAGATTTGCTCCCAAACTCGAAAAAGGAAAGGAACACTGGTCCTCTTACCAAGACACCGCGAGCTTGGTTTGCTTTCTTCAGCTCCTTACCACAAACTTGGCTCTGATACCATGTGAAGATAGTGGGAGAGAGGGAAGGAGTCTCACTTGCGGCTTTCTCACATACACAATGGGGGAATACACACAAAGGTGGAGGCTGAAAACAGTTTTCCTCTTCTTAGTTGTGAAAGACAAAAGAACTCTAGTACAAAGAAATAGAAGAACCCTATATGTGGGTCTCAAACCAAACTCAGCTAACTAGGGTGGCATACTAACTGAGCCACGAACTAGACTACATAAGGATAGCTGTCATCTAGCTATTATTCATGGGCGGTGTACCAACCGCATCTACAGCTAACAAGTCGGTGACATAAATGCACAACGTTCACCCTGGCATATCATGAGTGGAGCTCGATATCTCAACACACATATCCACTAAAATTTTTCTTAACAATTGAGTTTCTTTGTATTGATTGACTACATACAATAACCTCTACCAATCTGATAACTCCATCTAGATTTTTTGGCATCACATCTAATCAGAATCCTTCATTTGTGCCCTTTTAGAGTAGGATTTAAAATCTTTAGCTTGCTCAAAGTCGAGCCAGAAGTAGGATCGTATATGGAAGCTCAAGTCAATCGATTATGTTAATTAATTCCTTTCTACCGCCCTCTAGCTTGAGCATCAACCTTGCACATAGAAGTGCCATGTAAAACAGGGCTTGAATCTCTATATATTGTCGTAGATCTCCTAAGAGGTACATGTAAAGTGCTATCAGATATAGCATGCAAAGGCATGCATGATGGCAGATTGCCGTTCGTTTGGGCATTCAATATGCAAGTCCCTAGCAAAGAAAATCACAGCTTGATCATGTATTACATATCCTTCAATCCACCACCCAAGGATTCTCTAATGCAGTGCTTCTCGGATGGAGATACCGCATTCTGAAACTCTCTCTTTAAGCTTCTTGTTAACATTATGCAAGGACAGTACTTATGTTCCATGGGGGGGCAGGGATCTCCAGTAGCTCTACCTCCCTATCGCTCAGGATACCTGCCTCTTTGAAAAGGGTTATGATCTCATTATGATAGAGTTCCACACAAAAGAGAATTTTTCTGCCTCTAAGGAATTCATTTCAAGCCTCTTATAAATGGTGCCTAGTTCATACCTCAGGTTGAATCTTTGCTATAATCCTTGAGCTTAGAAGTCCAAGCACCACATGTATTCACTCGCAAGAGTGACTCCTCTTGCATGAGATTGAAAGATACTGGAGTGATTCAAGCCGCCAATTACTACAGCGTTGTCATAGAAACCTCTATGTAGTCCCAAAAAGATGCAAAACTTTTGGTAGGTTCTCCTCATGTGCAAGGAGTATTTTTAGTATTTCCAAATGTGTTCAGCGTACATTCATCCCTGAACACTTAAACACTTGATCTTTCCAACCATGAACATCAAACAGGAAACAGCATACAAAGTCGCAGAAAGACTAGTAATCAAAATACACTTTTGATCAAAGAACAATCTTGAACATTGGAACTATAGCAAAGGTACATCCTTCTCCATTCAAAAACATCGAGAATGGTGCATCTCACCGCATAGAACTTGCCAAAAGGCATAAGTAGCATGAATACTATCAAGCAGCAGGTAGTCAGACAATAGTCTGACTATTACACATCAAGATATCATTACCAAGAACATCCCAAAAGGAGTTATAACTACCCCCATGGTTCTTGCCACACATATATGAATGTTGACATTCATGATTACTAAGACATATGCCTGACCTATGGTGCCTAAATGCCCCTCAACACTACCAAACTCAAGTCGAAGACCAATCAAAATCCTCCAACAAAATCATGTAGACGATCATCAAGAAGGTCATGAATGTGAACCAAATTCACTAAGGGAGATACCACATTCTAAAACTCTCTCTTTAAGCTTCTTGCTAACATTGTGCAAGGACCCTCAATTGTTAAGACAATGGTTTGCGAGCAAGGCATTTTCCTCCTTGGAAAGGCAATCATAACTCGCTACATTCAAGATAACAGTTTCATGGAAATTGATGTGGAATTGGCTCCTCCATGATGGGTCATGCCATCTTCCACTTGGCCTTTGGATATGTCAGAAACCTTACTGTTGACCTTGCTTTCGTTCTTGAAGGGCAGACACCCAGGGCAGACACCCAGTGAAGGCCACCCAGTGAAGGCCCAAAGAGGATCTTGGGTGCGATTTGGTTTTATTCCCCCCTACGAGAAGAGTTCAAGGAGAGGGCTTGGTCATTCAGGTTTTGGAGGATGCATCTTCATCCAGACCATCAAGATCCTATGGTCAATGTTGAAGATGATGAGGCAGATTCTCAAGAACCGAAGGGTTCCCCCTAGCAGTTGTAGCGGTCTTAAGAAGAAGAGAATGGCAGAGTAATCTTGTCCAATGGACAGCGGTTGCAAGTGTCCTTCCTTTAACGTTGCGACTCGATTTGCATCTATGGCCTATTTGTAGATAGAATTGAACGCTCCAAATGCATATAAACCATTGCTTCTTTGGAGTTGGTGTAACAAAACCAGGGACATTGGGAGTGGTATCCTAATTCAAACCGACAGATTTCCCTCGACACTAGTGAATCGTTCGTGTTTATTGAAAGTAATTCTATGTAATACTTTTCTAGGAGATGAAGACATTCTCTTGATCTTGCCAAATCTCTATGCTAAGGGGATAGTCTAGAAGTCCAAAGATAATCATATCAAACTCCTTCCAAGTTTGACTTTCATTTATCTTATCATTGTTGTCACCATCATGTAGCGGTAAATTAGGTTGATATGTTATCATTGTTGCATGCCTCAGCTATGCACTACGTAATATCATCCTCGACACCAAGAGAATTTGCATCCTACTATTGCTTTGTTGATTATTTAAGGGATAGATGATATACCTTTGAATTTTAAACTCCCATTTTCCGGAGGTTGGAGAGGCATTTAACGCTAGCTAAGTGGAAAGTGAGAATGTTACATGCTCTACTTCGGACTTCCTCTAATGATACTTGTCTTTTTGTGTCTTCACGTGCAGGCTATTGTGTAAAATGCTTCCAAGGGAGAATAAATTACCGACCTCAAGAGATATGGCAAGGCAACATGTGACCTCTCTTGGAGGATTAGATTACAAGCGCATCCATGCATGTGTCAACAATTGCATTTTGTTTCATGGACTACATAAGGATGCAAGAGAGTGTCCTACTTGTGGAGAGGCAAGATATAGAGCAGATCTCAAAACTTTGGATGTGCCTCATAAGGTTCTGCAACATTTTCCCATAATCCCTCGCATCCAACATATGTTCAAGTGCAAATCTATTGCAGAGCTCATGTCATGGCATTTCTCCCATCGATCAACCGATGGCAAGTGGAGAACTCCCGCGGACTCTCCTGCGTGGAAGCACTGTATTGAAGAACCTAGGAACTTGAGACTTGGATTGGGTATGGACGGTGTGAACCCATTTGGTCTCAAAAGCACATCTTACAGTGTATGGCCAGTGATATTGGTGAATTATAATCTTCCACCCTCTATGGCTATTAAGAAAGGATCTAGGTACCACAGGGAGGATGCGTGAAGCTTGGCCACAAGAGAGACCAAATGGGTGTGTTTTTTTACCTCGTACACCGTGGATGTTATCAAAGCTAGAGATGGCGACGGTGAAGCGCGCTATTACTACAATTCATACTCCCACTGGATGCATGAGGTGTTTGAAGGGAGCCTTTACAAAGAGCAAGAAAAGAGGTGTAGAGCAATTATATGGCTTGAAATCTCATGATTGGCACAAGATGCTCCAAGTAAGTATTTTATGTGCATAATATCTTTTTCCTTTCAAATTTGTGAGTGAATAATTATAAGCAACTAATCAACCACCTCCTCGTGGGTTCAGTTCATACTACCTACTAGCATTTCATGTAGTGCATCAAAGGACGTGAAAGATTGTATTTACAAGATGGGCGAGCTTGTGAGGTACTTTACATGGTATAAAATATGATGCGTATCAATGCTCCATGCAAGTTTGAATGCATATTGCTAATATGCTGTACTTTTTCATTTCTAGGTATGTGAGCTCAAAGGAAATAGATCCCACCACGCTTAAGAATGCTCGAGTTATGTCAGTGGAGGTGGTTTGTTTAGTGGAGGAGACATTTCCACATTCTATTCTCACAAGCCAACTACATCTTATAGTGCATTTGGTGGATGAGATTGCTATATACGGTACTATACATGCACGATGGTTGTTCTTCCTCGAGCACTTCATGAAGACCTTGAAGGGCTTCGTGCACACCACGGATCTTGTGTGCCATACCCTCAGTATCTAAGAGCACTTCCAAAGGATATTCATGTGGATTGGCTACTTGATGAAATGAAGAAAGCAGAGAAAGATGAGGGGATGCATATCACAATGGAAGAATGGGAGTATGCTAGGGGATGCATGAGCAAGGTCAATATATAGAATGTTATGCAAAGTAGGAAGGACACACTAGTACTACCGCAACAATGTGAACAGGTACTATGCACACATATAAAAATACTCGCTTTTAAATATTTGATGCAAGAAAAATAACATGATTGTATTTGAGTTTGAATTAGGTTGTCTATCAACCAATGGTGGATAATACTCGATGGTGGCATGTCATATCTATTATGCCACGTTCCAAAGTGATGTGTAGTACATTTACTAATATGGAGCGTATGGAGGATGATCATGGCCATGGACGTGATGATGACCGTAATACGAGAGAGGAGGATGATCATGAGATAGGAGATGCAGATATTGAGGCCATTACCCGTGAGGATGAGCCTACCATTGGTGATGCTGATTTCGATGAGCACATGAGTAGCACAAGTAGTAGTGGGTTGAATGTATTTGTAGATCTAAACACTTGTTTGGATTTTGAAGTAGATAGTTTGGCAAGGGTTGATCTCATTGAGGATGAGATTGAACCATAGCCCATCATTGATATTGGCAAAACTATTTTACATATCGTCTCATTCTCCTCACCTCACTTAATTCTTGTGTATGTGGGCTTGCAAAAAAGCATTGATGTTTTTGTTAAATTATGTGCTTTGGTAATCATGGGCAATGTTTGGAAAGCAATGATGTACACCAAAATCTCACTTTCTGTATTCTCTGGTTTGCATCTATTTATGCATCTAAATATGCGTTTGATTCCCAGTGTAAATGCGCTAATACACGTGCAAATAGATGCACTGATAAATGCTATGTTAGATGGGCCAATATTTTCTCAGTTTAGACACGCAAATAGACATGTTAATACATGCGCAAGTAGACGCGTTGATAAACGCGATGTTAGACGGGCCCGTATTTTCTCAATTTACACGCGCAAATAGACGCGCTATTTAAACGCGCAAATAGACGAGTTGTTAGACGTGCTTTTAGACGCGCCCGTAATTCCTCTACTCAAGCAATGCCTATAGACGCGCTCGCTATTTTGCGCGTCTACCAAGTGCGTCTATAGTTGCTTTGTGTTGTTGTGAATGTTGGAATAATCTCACTCATGGATGCACACAGATCCTCTGAGGCTCACATTGGAAAGTTTTATGGATATTGTCTCTCGGCGTTCGATTACAATTATGACTATTGACATTGAGGTAATATACCACTTTCTTATCCATTTGTGAGACTTATCCTCGGTGCTAATACTCTCGGTATTTATATTCTTGACATTATCTCGACACCTAAGAAAGGGCCCATTCCCTCGAGTTATAATTCTTTGGTGAAGAAAGCGCACCGCCTCCCCGCCCACACTATGTGTAGTTATAATAATTATATATTATATATTATACTATAAACATTTTCAATTACTTCTCTGTTCAAAATTTCTTATATTTAATCTAAATTCTTACAACATTCCTCTCGTTTAACATTTGCATGCTATCAATGCGAGGGAGCAAGGAAATCCAAGAAGGATGCAAGATTGAAGGATGACTACACATTTATTTATATGGTCGTAGTCCATGTTATAATTGTATAAACTGCAACAATGAGCATCAGTTATTGTATCGCTTTATCCATGTATTTCTTGGACTTCAGCTTGCAAAATATGGACATTACAAAATCAATAATAAATCACCACCCCTGACATTTGCAGGAATGATCGGGTCCTAACAGACCTTGTGTCATGTCTCATGTCCACTATTTTATTTATAGCCAGGTATTTCCCTTTTTTCACTTTTGAAAATTAAAGAAATCATACTTTTCAATGAAGGGAATCTTCGATAGATCTGCAAATTCCATAAAGAACAACCTCACATTTAGAATACATAGATTACACGCTATACTCGCATTCTTATGGTAGGTGCACGACACATACATGCTATACTCACATTCTTATAGTAGGTGCAATCATCTACATGTAGTGTTCTCATTCTTCCAACCATTAACATTTTCATTTTTGAATTTGATACTACAACAATTCTGACATTCTCAACTTACTTTTTCCATTTTATTTAAAATATAGTTAATTTAAATCGACTTATTATAAATTTGGTACTTCATTCCACCTTTCTCCTTAGGTGGCCTACCACACCCTAGTTAATTAATTATTAACTTCATTAAAAGGTTTTGCCAAGATAAACAAGGGAGCACCTGGGATGCTCCAGCACATTGCATGACATTGTATGGGTAAAGCATATATAGTTGAGATAGATTTAATAGAAACTAACCAGGTTCTTAATTAATTAATGTTTTAATGTTTCTACGATCTCTCTAGGAATTCATAATTTACTAGGTAAATTCTTAATTAATGGAAACGAGTTGAATTCTTAATTAATATTCTTAGGATCTCTCTCTCTCTCTCTCTCTCTCTCTCTCTCAAGTGTAAATGTATCAAATGAGAAAATCCTATAGAAGATATTATGTGGAACTTCAGTTCTATTCTTATAAGAAATCATAAATGACAAAAGAAGTCCTTATGAAATATAGCATCTACAAGTTGTAATTTGAAGATTGATTACTCTAGCAAATAGGATAGATGTAATAGAGCCGCTTCCCAATGGCTTTTCCTATACCTTTACAGCTTGAGAATACTTTTTCATATTAAAAAAGGCTTCTCTCTCTCTCTTTCTCTCTTGTAAATGTATCAAATGAGCAAATCCTATAGAAGATATTGTGTGGAACTTTAGTTCTATTCTTACAAGCAATCATAAATGACAAAAGAAGTCCTTATGAAATATAGCATCTATAAGTTGTAATTTGAAGATTGATTACTTTAGCACATAGGATAGATGTAATAGAGCCGCTTCCCAATGGCTTTTCCTATACGTTTACAACTTAAAAAAAGATTTTCAAAGTTTTGAATATATACAATAGTTATCTAAGTATGTGTCATACAAATTAATTTTACACATTAGCTTTTGATAATACTTTGTGGCTTCAATTAATCTTGCTTGCTCCATATTAATTCCTTGAACCTTCTAAACCTATGTAAAGCTATGAAAACATAGTACTGAACATATTTAGACTAAGTAAAGTTAATTTTCACAATTGGACCAAACAAAAGTCCAAATTTTATTAATTTTTTATGGAGTGATTTTCTAAGATTTGTAATAAAAGAGGTTTTGGCAGTTAATGGCACTACCAAAAGTATTATACCAAAGATGTTAAACATTCATTTGAATATAGTAATCTTCATCTTACTCTTGGAAAGGTGGTGCATGTATATATACCAGGTTGGTGTTAAATACACCTTTTAAGTATATTTGAATCGATGGTTCTACTCCAACCTCCCTCATGCCCTTATATCTGGATTAAGGGGTGGTATAGTTGCCTGGCCTTCAACACGTTTTTCATTAATTTTGGGATGGTGCAACTCTCCAATTCATTTCTATAAATACTTTCGAATAAAAGATGAAAAGTAAACCCACTCTTTGAAAAAAAAAAGTGAAAACAAAAAGTAAGCTAAGGATATGAAGTTTAGCATAACATCTTATCGAGAGTTTCATATCCTATTCGTCAAGCATATTATTATCATTAAGTACCTATAAAGCAATTAGATGCTTAACTCCTTAAATCCATCTCTTTAGGAAACTTGAAAGAGCCTTATGATACGTTTACTATAATGAACCACATAAATAGCATTGTGAGACACTAAATATAATTTAAAATTTTTATAAATGGACTCCATGAGTAGACATTACACCCAAAAGTAGCATAGCCTTGAGAGGAAGTAGATATTCAGTCTGCACCCAAAGCATCATAGCCTCAAAGAAAGTAAAGATTAATTTTACTCCCAAGGCATCACAACCTCCATAAGGAGCATCACAAGAGTCTACACCATATTCTTCACAAACTATTGTGGAGCATCTAGCCAATGGCCTTAATCCAAAGCCAAATTTTCTTGTAACAAAAACATACTCCATGTAAATATAACTATATTTCATGTTTTCATGATGCTCAATATCATGGGCTCTTCTTCAATTATATGATATGTGTCATGTTGTTTTTTAAATCATTAAATGTCTAAATAAGTGAGGGGCATGTTCTCATGATGTTTACTCTATGTGTTTTCCAAAGATTATATGAATGACTCATGATGTTTTTTTAATCTTATGAAATGGTCTTATTGCATATAATTATATTAAATATCTCATGTTTCTTTAATGTCACATGACCTTTTAAATTAGATTAAATATCTACTCATTGATCTCTTTAATTAGATTAAATGTCTACTCATTGATCTTTTTAATTAGATTAAATGTCTACTCATCATCTTTTCAATTAGGTTAAATGTCTAATCATTGACATTTATAGTTAGATTAAATGTTCACACATTAGATTAAATACTCATGATCTTTTTAATTAGATTAAATAAGAGAAAGCATGTTTTCGCCCTAAGGCGAAGCCAAAAACTTACTTATTCTCTATCCCCTTAAATTAAAAAAAAGATATATACATAAAAGGTGAGGTTGTACTCTAGCATAAGAAATAAGCAGGGCAATGGGAAAGCATCGATTTGAGCCAGCCGGTCCACTTCAAATGTAGAGGCAAGCCTTTCCTTACTGAAACAACATCTTGTGACTCAACACCACATGTGTTGATGTGAAAGGAGTGAACTAATAAAGTTGATTTGGTTGAATTGGATGGTTGGGTCGAAGTATATCTCAACGACACTAAAGACCATGGGATTTGAGGAAATGACAAACAAATTTTCAAAGGAACTATAAGAACATGTGAATAATAGTCTCTGCTCTAATTAGATGGACTCCCTTCCTTCAATCTAATAGGAACATGAGGTTATCATAGAAGCATTCTAATCAAAACTTATGTGGCGTCTCCACCCAAAGATGTGACACAAAATTGAGGTTTTGTTTTGGTCACATCACACAGATTGAAGAAGAGAAAGTAGAATTTGACCTTAAATACAACCACGAACCCACTCATTCTCTGTCCTCTTAGATAAAACGAAGATATATGCATCAAAGGGAAGCCTATACTATAGCATCGTAAATAATAAGGGCAAATGGTAAGCAATGATTTGAGCCAACCAATCTACTCAAAAAGTGAGAGAAAGTCTTTCCTGTAAGAACATCTTGTGACTCAACATAACATGTATTAATGTGAAAGGAGTTAACTGATATGGTTAATTTGACTGAATTGTATGGTTGTGTTGAATCATTTCTCAATGACAAGAGAGATTAATGAATTTGAGGAAATTACAAACAAGTTTCCAAAGGAATGTATAAGACTGTGCCAAATAACAATCTACATTGATCAGATATACATAGTTTCTTGCATGCCACTCAAAATAGAAAATTTACTAAATAAGTGAATAAATCTTGAAAATATGAATATTTTGATATAGGTTTCATGAGAAATAGAGATTTGAGCAAAGAGTTACAACCACTTTATGGAAAACTATCAAAAATATCCTCAATGAATAGTTTGCTCTGATCAATTAGCAACTGCTTCTTCTGTGCTACTCAAATAGAAACATGAAAAAACTAGTCCATATATCTTTAAAAGAGGAAGCTTAAATGATATAGTCTCATGACAAATGCAGATTGGAGTGAGAATTTATGATGATTTAATGGAAAGCTATCAAAGTTGTCCATAATGAACAGTCTGCTCTAATCAATCTCAGGAACAACTTCTTCTATGATACTTAAAATAGAAAACTAAGAATATTACTTGATAAATCTTGAAAAGACAACATAGTCTACGTGATCTCAAATCAAATTTAGCGACTGTGCTAAACAACAATGGTGCAACGATGAGGGTCGCAACTATTATATATATATATACATATATAAGAATTTGATATCAATGGGTTTCATAAAAAAGGGAGATTGGAGCAAAATGTTATGGTGATCAATCTTATAGAAATTTGTCAATCTTTCCATACCCGATTGCAATTTTAGGGAAAGGTAGTAATCTGAGTTTTAGCTTCCAAGATATATGGTGCATACACTTAGCTTTGAAGCGAAGAGGGAAAAGAAGGGAAAAGAAGCAAAAGCTTGATTTATGAAAGGAAATGAGACTTGCCCATTGATAAGGATTAAAGATTAAGGGATCCTTGTGCTCAAGAGAGAGAGGTAGTATAGGAAATGATAAATACAAGAGAATGGTATACCTACAAAGAGAAGAATGAGGCACTTTAGAAGGATGAGAGAGGCTCCTTTCATAGAGCAATTCTCACCCTCCTTTACCTAGTTACATTTCCAGCCACCAGATATTTTTACCCATTGTACATATGGGCATGGGTCACCATCCATTCTTTTTTTGGGAACATTTTCATGAGTGTCCCATCTCAAGATGCACATGACTTGTTAAAATTTGAAAAAGTCAAGGGTCTTTGCTTGAGGAGCCCATACAGACCCTCTTTTCCAAATATTCACATCCTCCCTATTCCAGATAGGGATTTTAGAAGGATTTTTTTTTCAGCCCACATTCTTCCACACTCCTCCACATGCCCTCCACATGCTTGGCATCCAATCTCTTATATCATTGACCACTCATGGACATAAGGCCCACCTCTTTACATGACTCACATGCTTGGTATGCAATATCTCTTAAATCAATTAGCATTCATGGACATAAGGCCCACCTCTTTACATGACTCACTCTTCTTATTTCTAAAATGCTAGAATATCTTATTCATAAGTAAATCTCACCCCATACCAAGGTATTTATCATTTCATACACATGGTATTTATAGTGATTCATTCCACTCATCATCTCAAACCCTTACAATATCTTGGAAAACAAAACAAAGTGGTAGCTAGAAGGCTATCTCTTGATCATCACAATCCTATCAAGAATACATACAAATGATACCAATATACCCCAAATAAAAGATATCAAATTTTTTGTTACATATGCCCCCCCCCCCCCAGCCATGGTGTCCAAGGATAAAAGGTCTTCAATCGGTAATTGTTGGTACATCTAGGAAGCTCTCATCCATCTAGATCTTTCAAAATATAAGTGTTTTTTTTTCTTTACCCTGAAGGCACCTTCCCAATGTTGGAGAATTTTCTTATCCAATGACCAAGCTTCTTCTTGTTTGTGAGAGTGTTATGCCCTACTTTGCACCATTTTTGTGTTGCTTCTAGATTTTGAAATGCCTAATTTAGACATTTCTCATCCAAAGTCTCCAGTTGTATGAGGCATTGGGCATAATTTTCTTTTCATCATTCGAGCATGCAAGTGATGTGCCAAGGTTTGTAATTTCCAACTCTATTGCTGAAATGGCCTTCATCCAATAAACTAGCTAAAAAGGTGGGAAACCAAGAGAAAGATTGTGAGTGGATCTATAGGCCCATAGGACCTTTGGCACATGCACATCCCACTTTCTTTTCATAACATGTACTACTTTTGACATAGATCCACAAAGCAAACTATTAGTTTTTGCTACTAACCCATCGCATCAAGAATAATATGTAGTTGACATGAGATGATTGATTTTTAGCTTTTGCATCAAGGATTCCATTAAATATATTCCTGAACTACCTCCCACCATTTGTAAGGATTTCCAATGGACACCCAAATCGGGCACATATGTACTCTATGGAAAAGAATGTTACTCATCGTTGTGTTATTATTGATTGTGGCCTTTTCCAGTGCCCATTTGGTTCATAATTCATGGCCTTTGTCTTATTATTATATGTGGCCTTTGACTATTCCCATCTAGTTGCATAATTAGTGGCCACCAATATATAATACCTCCCACATGAGGAGCGAGGAAGTGGTCCCACAAAATCTAAGCCCCATCTGTCAAATGCACCCCAAGATTCACTTGCCTAGAAGGGCTAAAGGCTCCATTAAAATGCAAAGTGAAAGTAGTTCGTGGAGTCTACAAATCTTCACATACCTCTTCATTTGTCCCTCTTTCTTCTTCTCCTTATTTCCATGTAAGAAGATCCATAGGAGAGGCCTTGGAGGTGCTTCCCATGAGGTTCTTTTGGTAACAAAAGTAAAAGAGAATTCTTGAAGCTCAGAAATCAATTTTACAAACTTTCTTGTAGGATTGGGTTTGCAAACCAAGAATTGTAAAGAAGGTTGAGATGTAAGGAAGAAAAAGGGGTGAGTAGCAAGAATGACTAACTTGAACTTATTTACTACAAAAACAATGACAAACCTCCTTTCTCCATTTCAATATGCCTCTTCTTAGCATCATCAATTTGTCATCTTGCGTAACCATAGGTTACATGCATTCCTTTCTCTCCTCTTTACAAGAGTATGGCACCCATTGAATGCAAGATATACTTTGGATGCACATAAAAGTCATTCCTCCACCTAGGAGGTTTCATAATCAGATCTTGACTCATGCATCCTAGTCAAACAAAAGGCTTGAGGTTGATCTAGCCCCCATTATAAGGGAAAATTTTTCTTGATCAACAATTTTATAGGATACATCTTTTCAGAAACACATCAACAAAGCGTTGGTTTGTACATTCTTAAGGTCTATCTCTATGCCTTCTTGTGAGATAACATGTCGTAAGAGAGATACCTTCTTGTGTGCTAGCTGGCAATTTCTAGGATTAAGGTTCCCTTTTGCATTATCCACTCTTTGCAAGATTATTCCCAACATTTCCAAGTGATCCACATGGCTTGAATAAATGCAAAATTCATCCAAAAAGACTCTTATAAAGTTTATTAAGGTGCAAATACTTGACTCATGAACCACTAAAAAGTTGCTCGTGCATTGGTTAATCCAAATGGCATCATGTTATAGGTGTATACCCCCCAAGGGGTAACAAATGAGGTATTCCTCTAATATTCTTCACAAGTATCAATTTGAAAGTATCCAAAGTATCCATCACACACAGAATACAATCCATGGCCTACAACTTGATCTAAAATCTCATCTTGAAAGGGTAGAGGAAAATAATCCCTCTTTGTGCATGCATTTAAAAGATGAAATTCACACAAACATGCCATTTTTCACCCTTCTTTGGAGCGACCATCACTAGAGAAATCCACTCAAATTTTCTGTACTAGAAAAATGAACCCTTCTTGAAGCAAGTTAGTTACCTCTACTTGTACCACTCCTAGATGCCTTAGCCACCACTACGCCACTGGCTTGCTTTGGGGTTTGGGATCAATCTTGTGTTTGAATAAGGTAACTTGTGATACTTGTATCTATTTGCAAAAAAGTTTAGGAAATCCATCTAGCATTTTTAATTTACCATCTTGCTCAGTACCTATTATAGAATCATCAACAAGAAGCTCATTTTATTGGCGAAGGCTGGTGAATTCCATGTAATCTCTTTTGAACTTGGTGGAAGAAGGTTCTTCTTCCCAAGGTCCATCTCTCTCATCGTCCCTCAGATTAACCCCTAGGTAAAGACCAAATGCAACTCTTTCCATCTCTCCTTCTAATATGGACTCCTTGAAGCCTCTAGCTATCTCTAGATGGCTCTTATTCAAGGCTCTTAGATATGTTGAAGATGCATCTCTGACTATCTTCCTATGGCAACTCTTGATGTTATAGCAAATCTTCTTACATTAAGGGAGAATCGGGGTTTCAAAATGGCCTCATAAGGAATGGATTAGGCCTAATGCAAGCTCTATTATGGGGTCCAAGAGAGTCCTAACCCCCCCTACCTAGGTGGGTTAAAACTAGTTGAGCCCCACCTCTTACAACTAGGAGGGGCTACCTCTTACACCAAGGAGGGGTCAGTTCTCCCAAAGTCAAATTTCAAATTTTGAAGTTGAATTCCCTCTCTCTCCCTCCTTCACTCCCCCATCCTCCAAAGTCAAATTTTGAAATTTTGAATTTGAATTCCCTCTCTCTCCCTCCTCATACAAATGTCCCATTCCTCCTCCTCCATTTTCCCACATGCATCCTCCTCCTTCCTCCTTCTACACAGCTCCTCCTCCTCCTCCTCCTTCTCCTCCCTCCTCCCACATACATTCTCCTCCACCCCCCTATTGCTTTTGCCTACTCCTCCTCCTCCATCATGCTCATCCATGCTCCTCTACCCCCATGCTCATGCTTGCTCCTCCTTTTGCTTCTCCTTCCTCCTGCTCATGCATGCTCCTCCTTTCTCATGCTCATGCCTACTCCTCCTCTTGCTTCTCCTCCCTCCTACTCATGCCTATTCCCCTACCCACAAGCCCACTCCTAGTCCTCTGCTTGCTTCTCCTCCCTCCTAATCATGCATGGTCCTCCTCATCCCTCCTCATCATTGAAACACCATCTATCATGGCCTCTCACACTCTCTCTACACTCTGCGACACTGATGGAACCATTTGAGGAGATCTCCAATGCTTACCACGTGAATGTACAGTCACATATTGATCATGTGATCCATAGCCTTTGATTGCAAGAAAAGAAGCATCTTGAAGCAATAAAGGCTCTCTAAAGAGGAGAATATGAGCTAAAAGTTTATTTCCCTAGTATTTCAATGAAATTGCTTACTTTGGATCATTCACATTGGTGCATTGTTTATGCTAAGGTTCCCTTTGCTCTTCTTTCAGGAACTTCAAGGAGGATGAGATGAGAATAGTGGGCATGGATGATATTGACTCTTCATACCCAAAGACACAAAGTCATGCATGAGCAAGTTGTTGGAGAGGCGATGCATTACTTAAAGGGAACAATGATGCAAAGGAGATTCCTAGAGCTCATGAAGTTGTTGATGCAAGTCTTGATGCTCAACACATTCTCTCAGTAAAGAGACTTAGAAGTTGATTCAAGAAGAAGTATGCACATGATGCATTACATTTATTTAAATTTAAATTTCTAAAATGATGTTTCTTTATGTGTGCAGCAACATATTCTTAATGCGCATGGACCATTGTTGTAAGGAATCTATCCATTTGGGAACAAGAAGAAATGGGGAATTTATCAATTTGGAACAAGAAGGCATGGAGAATTTGCAATATTGATTCAATGATGGAGAATTTGCACTATTGACCCAATGTGTTGTACATGATATTACAAAAATTATGAGTTGAATGTGAAATTCCATATAGAATAATGGTGTTTCGAAGGACTTACTCAAGGATTCAAATACCCCTATTCTTGATGTATTAGATTAAAGAAGAAGAGAAGTAGGCTATGAAGCCTCTTTGTAATACAATTTGAAATACAAACACCTATTTCTAATAATGTTCTCCTATTCAAAGCTAAAATTTTCATTTATCTATGGCCAAATGGTGAATCCTTTGTTATGGCTATTTTAATTATTTGTTCATTTTGATATTGCATCTTTTTTTATATCATCTTTCACACAAATGTTATACTACATTTTGATGTTAATTACAAGTCAGTTTGCTAAGTTTGGCCATTCCAGTAATAACCATTTTTGACATATGTAGAAGGGTTTGTGACTACGGCACTAAAGGGAACTTCTGATTAGATGGAGTGTAAAAGGTTGATGCATCCCACAATTTTCTATGAAGGAACATGGATTTTAAAGGAGTAGATGAAGGAGTTTGTAAATTTTGGCCATTCCAATGTCTATTTTTGGAAAATCTAGAAGGACTTTAACCATAGCATAGAAGGCAAAGTTGGTCGGGACAAAGTGTCCAAAAAGGCCAAAACCCACCACGATGCGAATATGGCCATTTGGAGGGTGTCCAAATGGCCATATTCACACCATGGCGGGTTGAAACATAAAAAAGAAAATATTTACAAAGTAACTTAGCAAACCACGGTTGGTCAATATGACAACTTGTGTGCCATACAGAGAGTAGCTCTGCTAAGACTCATAGGCAATCGATTTTCTATATGATATCTTACCCTTGAGGCACCTTTTATGTTGGCTATGTTAATGTAATTTCTTATTTATATCCCTAAATCACCTCGAAATAATTTGATGCATTTCATGTTTTACATGAGAACATATATATTTGAAGAGAATTCAACATATTTGGTTTTCCACTACATCACCTTGTAAAAATATCATTTTCTATGTTTTCTTGCTCATGGAGGCAACTTGTACGTTGGCTATGTCCATTATTTTTTAATTTAACTTTTTAGGTTGGTAATATCACCTTGAAAAGGATTGATGAATTTTATGATTTTGTATGATGCAATATAGATTTTGAAGGGGTGTGCAATGTCCATTTTTGGCAAACCTAGAAGGAATTTGATTGTGGTGCAGAAGGAAAAGTTGGCCAGGACATCATGGGGTGTACAAAAATGCCAGAACCCACCATGGCACGAATTTGGCCATTTGGACATCCTCCAAATGGCCAAATTTTCTCTGTGGTAGGTTTTGGCATATTTGGACACCCCATGATATCTCGATCAACTTTGCCTTCTATGCTGCAACCAAATTCCTTCTAGATTTGCCAAAAATGGTCATCAAAATGACCAAACTTGGTCCATAGTATTTTATTGACTTGGAATATTCATTGAATTTAAAATAATATATATATACATTATAGAACTTCATTGAATGGAATCTGAAGTGGATATTAAAATAGCTATAACTTTTGCACTTTTGCTCTGATTGCAAAGCTTTTTAGTTCAAAGTCGAGAGCATGAGTAGCTCTTTGATATTTGACTAGAAAAATAGGGTTTCCCTAAATGTTAAAATTCAATGTAGAAGACCCTTAAAAATCAGTCACAAGTTTAGGGGATCATAAATTTGTAATTACTTTCGATACAATGAAGGAAAAGTGACAAGTTTGCATATAAAAGGTTCACTTCTCTACACAACAAACTTGGAGGTGGTGTATTCAATACTCTACAATTCAAAGTGGCATTACGTTATATTGCATTAAGAACACATTCAAAATTTAACCATAGATGAATCAAAACTATTACTTATGACATGATGTCTTACAAGGATGACAATGCAACACTATTTTTTATGTCCTCCAAGTCATGAACAAAAGCTATTCAAATGCTAAAATGCCCAACCTAGAATTTATGGATAGCTTGCACTAGTCAAACACATTGTTTAATGTTGCATGAGGGATAAAATGGACATTGTTCATGCAATTCTCTAGATGCTTGCCTACCTTTTCACCATTTCAAGTAAAGTTGAAGGACTCTAGCATTTCATTATCCCATAACTAAAAGGCATTTCTACACATAACTTAGAGAGAGTCCATTGTCAGTAATATCTAAACCCTCACAAAAGGCAATGGACTTACCTATCAAATTCCACTAGTTCCCACTCCTACATTAAAATAGGATCTTGAAACCCACGCTTGTAAAAAACATAGACAAGGAAGGTACATAGAAAGAATGACTTACAATGTGACAGTATCCTAGAAGTAAGGCATGTGTCCTTTTCCTCATACACATGTTGTAACTCGCGAAGAGATCCTTCTTGAAGTTCAAGATGTGACAAGGCATTCTTCCTCTTGGGACTCTTATGTGGACCCATAGAAGAACCTTCCATGACTATCTAGTTAGTCAAACTGTAAGTTCAAGTCATCCCATCCTCCATTGCATTTTTAGTGTTCTAAATGTTCTAAAACACACTGGAGCTCAGAATATTCCCAACTATTGTGACTTTGTTCTTGACGATGCCTCTAGAACACACTAGAGCTCACAATATTGCCAGTTTGTGTCCCTTTGTTCTTGATCATGCCCCTAGAACACACTGGACCTCACAATATTTCTAGCTTGTGTCACTTTGTTACTGACCATGCCTATTGGGAAAACAGTAGCTGTAGGAGGGTGAAGAGAAGTTGTATCCTATATGAGAGGGAAAAACAAGAGGTAAAAAGTGCCTATAGAAGATAGAAGAGTTTTTGTAGCAGAAGGAAAAGTAAGAGGGGACAAAGCAACTATTGGAGGGTGTTGTCTCTGTGCCAACATGGACTTAGGTAGCACAGAATGTGTGTAGAGTAGCAGCAAAGCTTCACTCGTACTTGCATAAGGCTAGGAATAATCTCTCTTAGGAATCCTCAACATGCATCGCCAACATGCAACTCCTACATGCAACTCCTATATGCAACATGTAAGTCCTACTTGCAACTCCTACATGCATGTTCTACATGCAAGTTCTATATGCAACTCCTACATGCAACTTCTAGATGCAAGTTCTATAGGTAGAGAGAGAATGTATTACAACTCCTACATGTAGAGAGAGAAGCTCTCCAACTTGTATAAATACCCCATAAGAGAATGAAGCCCACACTCTTCGGGGCATTGTGTTGAGTTCTACTTTGGTATTCCAAGCAATTGTCTCCAACTGTCCATGCTTCCTTGCACTCCACGTCCAAAAGCATGTCCTAACCTTGCAACTCCTTCTCCCCTCTCCTCCAACCTTGCAACCCCTCCTCTCCCTCTCCTCCTCCCAACTCCACCTCCTCCTCCCAACTCCTCCTCCTCCTCCCTCCTCCTCCTCCTCCTCCCTTCTCCTCCCTCTTCCTCCTCCCTTCTCCACCCACTCCTCCTTTCCCATGCTCTTACACCTTCTTCCTCACCCACTCCTATACTCCCCCTAAATCCCTCAACCCGTGACCTCCATGATCTATTAGAGGGAGACGAGTTCTCTGCCATGTACTCTACTATAAACCTTAGAGTCTCCTTCTGAACTATGAACATCTTCTAAACCCTAGACCCTCTTTTAAACCCTGAATCCTTCTGAACCCTGAACCTCCCTCTAAACCTTCAACACCTAATGAAGTCAAAACCCTTCATTACCCCAATCATGATGATGAACGTTCCTTTCACACATGCATGCACTATCTTTACTTACAACACTTAAGCCTATGTCTCTCACTGGAATATGACTCGAGGTCCTAAGCTACACTTATACTACAAACGACAACACCGATATATTTGTAGGTGACAAAAAGCCTTGGAACCCTGCATATTGAGATGCTCTTCCTATAGAAGCCATGGGAAAGAGCCAACATTTGGCACCATTGGCGAGGAGACCAACATCTCCTTGACAAACATATGCAAGTTACAAGTAAACATACGCAAGTATGTGTAAAAAACAAACTACCATGAACTTTCACAAACATAGCACTCAAGGGCAAGGCAAGTAAAACAAATTCCCAACTCTAGTCAATCATATCAACCCCAAGCATCAACCTTGGGTTAATAGCCTAAGAAGTTTTCTTTATTTCTTAAAACATAACTCCTTGAAGAACAGATTAGGCCATGTAATGGACACCAATTCATAGAGCTTACAATTTTAAACATTTCACCTTTCTACAGAAGAGCAATCCCAGCTACCCATGAAAAGTTATGACCCGAGAAGACTTTAGGGTTTAACCCTATTCCTAAACCCAATCTTATATTTAAAACCCACTCCACCCGTCATTCTTCTTCTTCCACATCTAGCCTCCATCCTCCCTCATTCCAAGCCCAATGCAAGACCCTCCTCCATCTCAATCAACCACCACCCTACTCCTATCCTTATTGGTGAGTTGTTTTGAGCCACCCACCCACCATCCATTCGCCCTCAACAATCATGTTACATCGAGAAAGACTTGGGAGAGCGTTGTAGGTGATCATCTCCTCCTCTCTTTGAATTTCGGTCAAAGTTTTCCATCCATTAAGTTTCCACCCCACCCCCCTCTCCATCACCACCACCACCCCATCTCTGCCCACCCCCCTCCCCCCTTCCTCTCTCCCCCCCCCCCCCCTTCTACCCCCCTTCCCTCTCCATCACCCCCTCCACTTCAACCCCCCCCCCTCCCACCCTTCTCCACACTCCCTCCCTCTCCACCCCCCCTCCACTACCCTCCCTCCACGCCCCACCCCCGTCTCCCTCTCCACCATTCCACCACCCCCCCTCCCCTCCCCCCCTCCACCACCACCCCTTCCCCTCTCCACCACCCCCCTCCTCCGCCCCCCCAATCTCTCCCTCCCCCTCCCCTCTCCACCATCTCCCTCCTTCTCCCCCCCCTTTTTCTCTCCACCACCCCCTCCCGAACCACCCCCTCCCTACCCACCCACGCCCTCCCCCATCTCCTAAGGCCCTTAGGTCCTTGCTTTGTAGGGCCAGTTGCCCGCATTGTGGCGGTGACATATCCTACTACCCGCAGCAGTGGCGGTAGTGCAATCAGCCTGCTAGCCCCCCGCCCCCCATTCTCCACCCCCCTCTCCACATCCTCCACCAGCCCCCCCCCTCTCTCCACCACCACCACCCCTCCCCTCCCCCCCTCTCCACCACGCCCCCACCACCAAACCCACTCGCTCCCTTCCCCCCCTCACCCCCCCCCCCTTGCCTCTCCACCACATACCCCACCCTCCAATGCCCTCCATCGCCTGCCTCTAGCACCTCCCACACCCATGAACCACCCTTCGCATCCGCCCCAGTGCCTCCCCCCGTGAAATCCCTCCTCCCCAATGCCTCGCCCCCTCCATCTCCAACTCCCCCCTCCATATCCACTCCCCCTCCTCGACTCGAACCCCTCCCCCCTCCATCTTCCCCCTTCCCCCCTCCACAACCCCTGCCTCTCCTCCTGGCCACTCAGCCATCGCTAGAAGCAGCCCCCACCCAGGGACAAACTAAACTAACCCTTAACTAATGCTAGCTAGGTTAGTCTTAACTTATGCTAGGTTAACCTTACTATAGTTAGGTTAGTTGGTTAGGTTAGGTTTCACTACCTTAGAGTTAGTCAGTTAGGTTGGGTTAGCTTGGTTTAACTGTCAGTAGGTTAGACTAACTAATGCTAGGTTCAGTTCACTTCAATTATGTTAGCTAACTTTGATTTAGTTATAATGTTAATTGTGGGTAAGTAGGCTAGGTTAGTTGGTCTACATGTTAGTGAAACTAACTGTCTAGTTAGGGTCACTAACTCAGTTACACTAACTGCACTACATCAGTTACACTAATTGGACTTTACTCTAACCAACAATTACATCCCCTGGTTGAGAATAGTCGCGCTCCTGCGAGCTTCCCCTCCCCCCCTCGCCGTTAGCCCCTACCTCCCCCCTCGCTCCCCCCCCCCCCCCCCCCCCCCCCCCTCTTGCTGCGACCACCTCCACCCCCCCCGCTACCCCTCGCCTCACCTCCGCCCCAGCCGCCCCCTCGCTCCATCCCGCCCCCTCGCTCCTTCCCGCCCCTTGCCTCCGCTCGCTCCAACCCACCCCTCGCCCCCTCGCTCCATTCCGCCCCCTCGCCCCTCGCCCCTCCCCCCCCTCGCTCCAACCCGCCCCCTCGCTCCATCCCCCCCCCTTACTTCCGCTCCATCCCGCCCCCTCGCTCCACTCCGCCCCTCGCCCCCGCTCTAACCCCCCCCTCGCTGCCGCTCTAACCCCCCCTCGCCGCCGCTCTAACCGCGCGCGTCGCCTCGCCGCCGCCGCGTTTTTTTTTTTTTTTTTTTTTTTTTTTTTTTTTTTTTTTTTTCACCCCCGCCTTTCCAACTTCACCCCCCCCCCCCCGCCCTCTCCGTACTCCCCGCACCCCGCAGCCTTCGCCCCGCCCTCAGCTTCGACCCCTCCGACCCTTCATTTCGCCTCGCCCGCCTCACCCCCAGGCTCCACCGCCGCTTCATCCCCTTCTTGGGTGGCAGCCTGTTTTTCTTCATCGGAAGCTTGCAGTTAGTCTTGGCGGTATGGCGGCCCCCAGCCCGGATCCGGAGGCCCAGTCGGACCCTCCCTCTCCAGATGCCTACCGCGTTATCCTGACAGAGCAACAATCATCCCGTGTTCAGGCGGTAGCCAGTGACTTTGCTCGTACCTCTGTTTACGGTAGAGTCATTGGACACTCCCCCTCCAGGTCTACCATCAGGGACTGGCTCCAGTCCACTCTCTTGCTAGAGGATGGCCACATTGAGGAGGTGGCCCTTATGGGAAGGGGCATCTTCTGGCTCAAACTCTCCAGTGAGAAAGCTGCGAGCAATCTGGTAGCCGGTTCCCCCACATCGGTGGATGGGAAGATCATCATGATAGTCCCGTGGTACCGTGGTTTCAGCGCAGCGGATTTCGATACTCGGTTCCGTATACCTCGCCACCCAGTGACACTCGTTTTTCCAGGGCTTGCTACTGAGCTGCGGCCGATTGTCAGGGACTTGGGCTCCCATTTTGGCTGGGTTATGCACGACACCTTTGCCGATGCGGTGACCACGGCAGGAGCTCCCCGAGTCCGTGTGGCTGTGGCGGATCCTGCGACTCTCCCTGCAGTGATCGAGATCGTTACAGGTGCCGACAGTATCACCCAGAGCATGATAGTCACCGGACAGCCAGGTCAGTGCCTGCGGTGCCATGGCTTTGGGCACTTGGCGGCTGCTTGTCCACGCTTTGCCAGCTCGTCTCGACCCTCCCCGCCCCCGCCCCCTCCGCCCCCACCTCCCCCCCCCGGACAGCCACGTCAGGAGGAGCCGAGGCAGTCGGAGCCTGGGCCAGAGGTAGTGGGCGGTTGGACCGAGGTTCGAAGGAAAAGAGGAAAGAATAAGAAGATTTCGGATAAAGGCAAGGAGGCAGAGGTTACCACTCCTGCAGCAGCACTCCACAGGCCTGACAGGCAGATGTCCCAGGGACCTGGGAGAGCCTCTTCTTCGACGGCAGCCCGCCCTCCACAGCCTCAGATCCTCCTCTCTCCCACCCCCCCGCCTTCTCCCCGGTTTCCCCAGTTTCCCCCCCCCTTCGCCCGCCCCGCAGTTTCAGCCCCCGCCTCCTTTTCCTCAGTCCCCTCCCCCCCCCCCTCCCTCTCAGCCCCAGGTCCAGATGCATCCTCATCCCCCTCCCTCCCCTGCTCCCCTCGCCCCTCCTACAGAGTTAGCTGCACCGTCGCCTTCCCAGCCGAGTGCAGCCTCCGCTCCACCTCCTCCACCTTCTCCGCCAGTCGCCTCCGTGGAGCCCGAGTCGCCTATCCCGCAGCCTCCTCCCCCTCCTCCTCCGCTTGCAGGACACCTGGTGTCTGTCCCATCAGTGGAGCAGGTTTCCCTTCCCGCTAGCCCCTCAGTGGCAGACTCAGCTGGGTCTCAGCTCCAGGAGAGAGAGCTCCCTCGAGACTTTTACAGATCTGGCCCCTGGGACTACCTGGATGTGGCCGACCTTGGGACCTTCCCGGCTTGTCTCGACATTAGTATCTTCATGCTCCGCAAAGGGGCGGATGGGAGGCTTGGTGCCTTGGCTCCCAGGGATGGCCCTAGCTTCGCCTTCACGTTCCTCAGCGATGGCACCGAGACCTGGACAGACGACTCGGTGTGGGAGGCTCCAGACACACGCCCAGATTTGCTCCTGGATAGGCCCGTCCGGTGGGCAGCTCCTCGAGACTCAGTGGTCCGAGGGCGATGTGCGCTTGCGGTGGCGTTGCGCTGCCAAACGTTTCCGATTGATCGTGATCCTCAGACCCCCCCTGACATGGCCTCTTCCCCAGGATGTCAGAGCTTGGTCCCAACAGAAACTCCGAACCTTCTACGGGATGACTGCTTCAGAGATCTCGAGCTGGCTCGAGAAAGCATTTGTTCATGGCACTAGAGGCCTCTCGCCTTTGCTGAAGGTTTTGAAGAACGGGCAGGACGACCCCGTCTCCCCCTCCAAACCTTCTCACAAGCGGCAGCGCCTCCACTCCGATCTGTCTGATTCTTCTTCGACTTCTTCTGCGAGCAGACAGCTGTTCGCAGCCCCCCATCCCTCTCCATGAGCCTACACCTCGTTTCCTGGAATGTGAACGGGTTTCACTCTTCGAGTACCCGTGGTCCCAGGAAGCTCATTCTGCGTCAGGAACTTCAGCCTGCAGTGATTGGTCGATTGGATGTACTGCTGCTCTAGGAGCACAAGCTTTCTGCGGCTCATGCCCGTAGCTGCGGGAAGGTTCTCCCTGGACGCTCCTACACTTATTGGGAGCCTTCGATCGGCGCACAGGGGAGGAGCGGGGGGGTCTGTACCTCCGTGTGCGAGCAGTTAGCTCAGTCAGTTTTCGGTCACGGCACGTTGATCCCAGGCCGAGCCCTTTGGGTAGGCCTGAACTTGGAGGGTTCCAAGATAGGAATCCTCAACATTTATGCTCCCACAGACCTCAGATGCAGAGCCACCTTTTGGAGGACACTCACAGGGATTCTTCCAGACATGGAATCCTGGATTGTTGGAGGAGACTTCAACAACCTGGAGACCTTGGAGGACCAGCAGGGTAGAGATCCGGAGTTCACAGGTATGGCTCAGGCAGAGCAGTCAGCTTGGGATTCTTTCATCTTCGCGACAGGAGGGAGGGACAGTTGGAGAGACCCGTCCTTCCGGCGTTGGCACGGGAGCCTGGACTTCTCTTGGGGCTTCCGCAGGGAAGGAGGCAGACTCCTGGAGCGGCTTGATAGGTTTTATGTCAGTGATTGGGCCATCAGCAGAGGTGGCCAGGCGGGCATTGTTCCAGGGACGACACTATCCGACCATGCGCCTGTGCTCCTCTCATTAGATTCGGTAGCCCAGACTCTCCCCCCCCGATCATGCAGGATTCCCGATTCCATCTTCTCGAGGGTGGACGTCCGTAGCAGCATTTGCAGTCTTTGGGACAGAGATTGGGGGGAGGGCATGGATCTGGTAGACTCGGTCGCGCAGGCTCTGCAGGAGTCCAGCCAGATCTGCCAGCTCGCAGCCCTACAGGTTCGACAGGATTGGTGGGGCAGAGAGAGAGCTCTTCGGAGGGACCTCGCCTCCATTCAGCGACTTCAGCAGTCTTCCCCGGGCTCGGAGGAGCTTCGGATCCAGGCCCTTCGAGCCAGAGCCCTCTTGGAGGAGACCCTCCAGCGTCGCTCCGAGTTCTCCTATCACGCCTCTCTCTCCTTCTGGGCCCGGAAGGGTGACCGGATGTGCAGGGAGTTCTTCAGGACACACGGCCAGAGAGCTGCAGGTGATCAGCTACGGAGTCTCAGGACAGCGGATGGTCACACTGTTACGGACCCGGGGGAGGTCATGGGGTTGGCCACTGACTTCTACAGGACCCTCTTCCAGCAGGAGCCACTTGCCCCTCGTGCTAGTCGTGACCGTGAGGAGGTGTGGAGGCACATTCCATCCCTGGTCCAGCCCAGCATGCAGGCGTCGTTGTTGGCGCCGTTCACCGCGGATGAGATGTTGGAGGCCTTGATGGCTATTGATGGGCAGAAATGCCCAGGTGAGGATGGGCTATCCCGAGCTTTCTTCACCTCCTTCTGGGACCAGATCCATCAGCCCCTCCTTGCAGCTCTGCAGGGGATTTTCAGCAGCGGTCAGATGCCAGAGAGCCTCTCCTCGGGACTGATTTGCCTCATCCCGAAGGGAGGAGATAGACAGGAGATCCGCCAGTGGCGTCCGATCACTCTCCTTACCACTGCCTACAAAATCCTCGCCAAGATGATCAGTGCCAGAGTTCGACCTCTACTCCCAGACCTTGTCCATGACACTCAGACAGGCTTTGTCCAGGACCGCAGTATCCTGGATAATGTCTTCACCTTTTCAGAGGCGGCGGAGTGGGCTCAGTACAGCGGTTCACACCTTGCCATTTTACTTCTCGACTTCGAGAAGGCCTACGATCGCGTGGATTGGTCCTTTTTGGAGGGGACTCTGGAGCGGCTAGGTTTCCCGGCAGGCTGGATTCAGGGTATCTCAGCTTTGTACAGGACAGCGTCTAGCAGAGTCATCATTGGAGGCAGGATGGGTGAGCGTTTCAGCTTGGAGAGATCAGTACGTCAGGGTTGTCCCTTGGCTCCTTATCTGTTTCTCTTCTTCGCCGAGGCCATGACTTACTACCTTCGGGCGAGGTCCACAGGGCTCAGGGGTGTTTGCCTTCCACTCCGGGAGGACACGGAGCTTCTGGACTCAGAGTACGCAGATGATACAGCCCTTTATGTCCAGGACGATGAGAGGATGCTAGAGAGGGTGCGGATGGCCCTGGAGGTTTTCTGCTCGGCCGCTGGTGCGAAAATCAACTGGAACAAATCAGTTGGTTTTCTCACAGACCCGGGGGCGTGTTCTCAGTGGGGGCGATTCCTGGGCTTCAGATGGATTCCACGTGGTCAGACAGCTAGATACCTTGGCTTCCAGGTTGGCCTAGACATTACGCCAGCCCAGCAGTTTCTCCCGGTGCTAGATTCCATCCGACGGAAGCTGGCTTTCTGGAGCACTGCTAAGCTGTCCCTTGCAGGTCGTGCTTTAGTAGTTAACCAGGTCCTTCTAGCCACGGCTTGGTATGTGGCTTCCTGTTGGTGCTTCTCGAGATCCAGCGTGGCACAGCTCAGGAGGTTGGTTCGGAACTTTCTTTGGTCTGGGGAGGATGGGCAGAGAGATACCAGAGCCAGGGTTGCTTGGCAGACAGTCATTCTTCCGCAGGCGGAGGGGGGTCTGGGGGTCATTGATCCAGAGCTTCAGAGTCAGGCCTTGTTAGGCAAGCTTATCATCCGCGGTTTGACCCCAGGGGGGCAGACGTGGAAGATGTTACTCCAGCAGGGAGTCGGCTCTTGTGTCCCGCGCCGAGGTGGAGAGTGGCTACCGTCCTTCAGGTGGATCTTCACTTCCGCCCCGCTCACTCAGCCCCGCTCCCCACTCGTTCGTAGCCTCCTCATGGTTTGGAGGCGGCTCCGTCTCAGTCTCATTCAGTCCCAGCCCAGCTGTCAGGAGGAGATCGATCGCCAGCCGCTCGTCTGGAATGGGCAGGTCAGAGACGCCGAGGGCCTTCAGTTGGGGGAGAGATCACATATCAGGTGGGACGGCTGGATGAGGGGGCCAGCCCGGTCCCTTCGAGTTTGGAGGGATACGTACAGACATCTGGAGATGGCCGATCTGGCAGACGCAGCGGGAGGTGCACGCGGAGTCCAGGCGAGACGCACGGAGATCGACGGAGCGATCCCAGCCGCTTGGTTGGCTCCACCTGAGCCTCAGGTCCTCATGCCTGGAGACACCCACTGGCTGGGACAGTTCACCCCCCGTGGCATCCCACTGGTGGTCGCAGGACGTTTGGATGACTCCTCTATCGCCTTCTTTGCGGTTTCAGGGGACGGACGACTCAGGAGAGAGGATGCGCTCATTGACCCCCTACTACCGTGGCAGAGGGTTAGGGTCGTAGGCCTTCTGGGGAAGGTCTGGCATACCGACCCTAGTATCGAGCAGGACCAGTTGCAGCTTTGGCGTCTTTGGCTCTGGGAGGGGCGGGCCTTGTCAGAGCTTGAGTGGGACCCAGGAGAGTGGTGGTGGCCAGAGATTGTGACAGGACAGGGGCAGACTTCCTTCTTCGCGTACAGCACGACTCTGGGCAGGCGAATTCTCGGGAGGATGCAGAGCCGCCCCCCCACCCAGCGTCCTAGCTGGTACGCACAGGGTATTTCCAGGTTCTTTTTGCAGGCTTTCTGGAAGGCCTTGTGGGAGAGCTGGCGGCCGCGGAAGATCTCGTACTTCCTGTGGCTTCTTACCCACAAAGGTCTTCCAGTGGGGAGCTGGTTGAGGCAGATAGGCCAGGACGGTTGCTGTCAGATTTGCCATGCGGATGAGGAGTCACCAAAACACTGCCTGTGGAGCTGCATGCGCGCCCAGGAAGTGTGGAGGTGGACTTTCGGGCTTCTTACTCGTGCAGCACCAGAGCTAGGAGTGATCACTTGGGGCGCGTTCTGTTGGTGCAGCACCGCACCTGGTCTTCATCACTTGTTCGAGGCATGCCAGCAGGACCCCACTTTCCTTATCACACAGGGGACGTGGGGGCCGCTCGAGGGTATCCCACAGCACCTAGCAGAGGCTGATACAGGAGTTCGGGAGAGGCAGCCAGTCTGGGAGATTATCAGCAGCATTACAGGATGGCACATCTGGACCTCGCGCTGCGCGCAGATCCTCGGTGGCACCTCCTTATCGACTGCCCAGATCATGGCGGAGATTTGGAGTGAGATTATTCATACCCTCAGAGGCCAGTGGGACCAGATTCAGGGAGACTCCCGGGCTGGTCAGGAGAAGCGGAGACGCTTCCTCCAGGCTTGGGATTCACAGAGCCTCTTCTTCGAGCAGACTACGCAGGGCCTTCGGTGGCACTACTCACCACCCCGATGGCTGTTCATTCACACTCAGCATATTCCTCCGTGAGAGTATGATTTATTATGCTACCTTTTGGGCTGCGTCCGGTTTGTGAACGCAGCCCGTCAGCTATAAGCTGACCTCTTGTATCTTGTTCTCGAAGTAATATAATTAGAACTGTTTTTTCGGCAAAAACAATTACATCCCCTCCTTAGTTACACTAACCAAAAATTTACTCTAACTAGCTCCTAGTTAAACTTTAAGTTCATTCACACTTGTACCTATTGGCTAAAGGACCCCCCCAACACACAAAAAAGGGTCACATTTTAACCCTACGTTAACCCATAGTAACTCATCCATTTGGGACCCAAACTGGACCCTAATTGAACCAAAATTTCACACACAGAAACATCATGCTATGGGAAATTTTCCCAACCCATTTCACACCATTTAGGCATCCCTATCACTCGCTAATTTGCGCCCTCATGTGGGCCCCTTTTTGCACTAATTCGCTCATAAATTTCCGTTGTGACCTCCGATTGACGATCCATTTGCACCGGCACATTTCCCTACTCACATGGGAAAATCCTCAGCACATTCTTAACACTAAGGTCCCTACTACTCTAACACATCTCTAACCCCCCTAACATACCTACATCAACATGTGCACTTGCGGCAGAGGCACCCGTTTCACATCTCGACAATTTTGCATGCAACTACGCTCCATCCAACTCCTCTAACAACCCTCTGCCCTGAATTCCCCCCCTGAAATTCATCCAATACCTTTGACTCGTCCATGACACGACATGGCAAATTGCCATCATGGTGATGGTCACCTTGAACTCGAAGAATGATTTCTTTAACCCTCACAACAATTTTGGCCGCAATAATAACAATCAAGGCAGACACCCCCTAGGCAAACTCAAACTTCTCAAATACAATGGTAGGGGCGATACGAACTACCAAGACCCCTTTGCTCTAAGAAAGATGTTGTTCCATTGGAAAGAGCATAAGTCGATGTAGGTGGCCACACAAGCTCCTTTTTTGGGCCCCGTCAATGGTTGTGTAGGCCGGTGGTGACTAGGGTGGCATCTGTACTTCTTGTGCTTCCATGTCATGCACAGAATCCTTGGAGGACATTCCTACAATGACCATGTACACCAGGGACTTTCCTTATTCTTACCACTCCAGTGATGCACAAGTTGGCAAGTACGACACCATCACTATACATTAGATCCAAATCAACATTCTACTCGATAGTACAGTGATTCAATCCTTTAATTTGGGCTCATAATGATGATTGGAAGAAAGAAAAAAAGGAGATGAAGCACGAGCCCAAAAAATTCAACCAAAAATGGGAGGTAGCGTGCAACCAAGAATGCTAAAATGGGCCAATCCCACTTAGGCTCATGAGGAAGGTATACCTCCCCTAAAGCATTTGTAAGTTCACTACTATTTGCTTTCTCACTCCCAACTCAAGGTGGAATGCAGGTATGCATACGGGCCTTCTCACTCCCAACTCAAGGTGCAAAATACCCCACAAGGCCTGCCAATGCTAAATTTCTTGAAATACAGCCTCTCCTTGCCAAGGGCTACAAGTTCCATAGGGATGGGATATTACTTTGCACCATCATTAACCTTCAACTCAAGGAAGAAGAAACATTCATATCCACAATCCTAGGGGTTAAGTGTGGCAAGAATCGATCCCTCCCACCCTGCACATTTGTTTTGCTGAGTAGGTAGCTAAAGAAAAATTGGATCTAGCACTTAGTCATCTTCTTCACAAAGAAACTCAATGGTTAATTGGGCCAAAAATGTAAAATTCCACACTTACTGGCTCTAATCATCAATAAAGAGAAATAAGAATAAGAAATAACTCTGCCCCAGTCACCAAAACCTATTGAGGAGTTGGACATCCCCTTCTCACCAGTGTGGGATCTGTCACCACCTTCTCCTACTATCACATTGGCATGCGGATAGCTCAAAAGAAATGCCTATTATGGAGGTAGGAAATGAGGAATTGCCCCACAAGATCCTACAACTCGATGCACGGTTGCAACCATTAGATCTATATCAACAGCAACAGTAGCAACCAGAGCCTGAGGCTACATCGGCACCAGTAGTAAACATCATGCTAGTCAATGAGCCACAAAGAGAGCTACTACCAAATCAGCAATACGACTACTATACCCAAGTGATTGACTTACAACCCCCAGCAAAATCATCAGGATGGCTACATGGGCACCAATTGTATCAGCACTATTGCCAATCCTCATCATCGTCTATCATTCTCCATCATCAAGCCAATCAAATGCTTCAAATGTCAGAACTATTCACTAGCTTGGCCAAGGAGGAGCATGCACAAGAATTGGAAAGATAGGCTGTAGCAGCCATTGAAGACCAATTCCATGGAATCGCCATAGAGGTCAGGGCACTTCAGGTGCAAATAGATCAGAAAGAGGTTGAAGAAGTGTGCATGCTTGATATCCAAGCTCAAGATAAGGTAGTGCGGGATGTGACCGCCAACCTCCACCAGAGCCAAATATAGCTAACAATAGCGTACAAGATATGGCAATCCTAAAGCGCTCCTATGACTACTTGACCTCAACACATGGAGGAGCTGGCACAAGCTCGACTCACTCTAATCCAAAAAGAAGAAGAGCTTCAAGATTGCAAAGAAAATCTTGAAGACATGCAACAATCTTTGGCAACAGGCACATTCAGCATTGAAGAGCTTACAAGGGACTACCAAATCTTAAAGGACCAACTTGCCACTGCTAGAGAGCCCAGCAGTTCTCAAGCACAAGTCTTGGACCAATGGTCCAATACCACTAAAGTCATTCCTCAACAAGCGTCACAGGTCACCTTGCAAATGAAAAGGCTTAAGGAGGCATATACATCCATCTACCATAAGGGAAAAATGGATGAGATGCAATCCCAAAAGATAGTCATCTCAAAGCTTGAACTCCAATTGCTAGAGCAAAACAATGAGGCAATGGAAGACACCACCAATGAAGTCCCACTATAAGACACAACAATGAGGCAATGGAAGACACCACCAATGAAGTCCCACTATAAGACACAACAGTGGTATACCAAGAGCTTGTGGCTGCTCTACAAATAGAAGATCACCTCAAAGCACGAGTTCTTATCCAATGGAATAAATTCCAACTCATGATCATATCCACTCATCCAAACATCAAATGGGAACATTCCTTAGGGAAAAAAACTCTCCGTAAAATTTACCAAGACTTGTCCGAAGATGAAAAAAATATCTTCTTCCTATCTACATATGCTGGGGTTATAGCACTCAAGATGGATGCTTTGATCACATATGTATGGCTCACGGGTAGTCCTACCCTCAAGATTATTGCTGGTTTATTGCCATTGCTACAAAGGCCATCACTATTATCTACAAGGCCAACATCCCACCCTTGCAGTTGATGATCCCATCACACCAACAAAAAGAAGTGTCAGAGGATGGCATGGCCTATCTCACATCTAACTTCCCATATCTATCAACTCTCTATGCCAATTTCATAACCTCACTTATGCTTGCTGCTACCAGGCCTCTTGACCTTCCTCCCTAAGCTCCAGTCTAACATCTACTCCCTTCATTGTCTCTTTGCTCATGCCTCTCGCAACTTTCAACTAACCCAATAGTCGCAAACTTATTAGCCGCTCACACCTCACTTCTTCCCTTTCCTTGATAATCCTACCCTTGAGGATTACCAAGCTACTCAAACCATTTGCCCAGGTCTTCCCTCCCTCCCCTCTAATTCCCCTCCCATAACTAACACTCTTCCATATTTCTCCCCCACGTCCCCAAATTCTCCCTGCCCCGCCATCACCTTCGACGCTACTTGTCCTGCCATCAACAAAAAATGACCCAATATTTGATTTTGAATATCAAGATCTAGATAATCCAATTCACACTCCCATGCCAAATTCCAATGATGGGTATGATTTTGATGTAATATTACTTCCCTGTAGCCCCATCGAGCACATATCCTAATATGAAAACTCGAGGTGGATGGACCCTCGACAACTTCCCTACCAACCTTCATCAACACCAAATTAGTGAAGCTTGGGTCAGCAAGTTGGATCCCCAACCTGATTGGCACTACCCCAAGCTCTTTGATGTAATCTTCTTGAAAAAGTATCTGCATGAACTCCATGTCTAGAAACCCATCCCAAGTTCTATGCAGTTCCACAACAGCACAGATGGGAGGCCAATATACACACTTTGGGTGAGGATCATACCATTAATTGGCCAATGATCAAGCCATACTTTGGTGTAGAATGGAACATCCAAGGCACACTGATATGAGCACTTCAATAGCATGAGAAAATAATGTGCGGCAACATTGACCGTATCCTTTGCCAAAGTGCTATCATTTGCCTCCACTCAGCTTCAATCCCAATGAACGGATTGATGCTCACACTAAAAGCCAAATCTATCAAAGACTCGTCTTCTTAGAAGCATGCCACATATCTTTGTTTGAAAAAAAAGGTGGATACAGGCTTCTGGGAAATAGAGCAAAAATTGTATGGTGCCAAGGCTTTACAACAAGATTGACTGGCATGCCACAAGTTCCATAGCCACTGGGTTACACACATGGCCTCCCAACTCCGTAATCACAATAAGCCATAATCCAAGGACCAGTAATAAAATGGATCCAAGGGTATGCTATCTCTGACAGTGTGCCAAGCCCTGGGTCAAAATATCTTCAGACTGGGACCATTATCCACTCAGGCTTCACTAATGAACGAATTAGATTTAGTCAATCCATAATTGTTATTAGCATTTGCAGCTGTGAAAAGTATCAATTGCGTTGTGGGGTGACATGATCTGCGAGGCATAAATTCGAGTAGTACAAGGGCTTGTTCATGCAAACAATTCAATTTGTTAAAATGGTAATTGATTCGTTGATGATGCTATTTATTTGGGCGAATCGGTATTCAATACAGGTGTATCACATCCGATCGGTAATGCTGTCATTTTCCCCCTAACAATTGCATTTCATTTTGAAAAATTATGTCATACCTTGGTGCGGAATCAGGTACTCCACCCTCCTAGTCGATTGAGGGGGAGGGACATAAATACCAGACAAATGCACCTCTTCCCCCTGTATTATAAAAGAGATCTGTTCTTCCAGCATCCTAGGTATGCTCTACCATTGAGATAATAGCCCATCATGCAAGCCTCCCTATTGGGGGGCTGCAGTACCGGGGTGGGGGGAAACCTATCGCACACGGAGCTGTACAGATTGACAGCAGTAGTCACTGATGCATTTACTGCAGTACAGGCATCCGTACAGAGCTGTCAGAGTTGTACAGAATTTGCAGCAGGCTTTTTCTAGCATTTCAGTTCTCTTCGGGGCTCGTGCCAACTGTACAGATAGTTTTCTGATAGTTTTATGTTGCATTTATTATTCTGCTATTGTAGTACGGACAGCTTTGCCTTGTGAAGCATGTCTTCGTTTGTAGTGATTTACCTCGAGAAGCGTGTCTTCATTTGCAGCCTTCGGGACTGCTATACATTTGTAGTTGAAAGCCTTGAGGCTTGTGCAGTCACTTGCATTCCCTTTGTCAGTTGTGGTATTTGCTCTCCGTTTGCATCAATGGCTAGCCACAAGGATGATTTTTTTGTAGCAGTGGCAAAGCTTTGCTTGTACTTACATAAGGCTAAGAATAATCTCTCTTAGGAATCCTCAACATGCATCTCCAACATGCAACTTGGAACTCCTACATGCATGTTCTACATGCAAGTTCTATTGAACTCCTACATGCAACATGCAACTCCTAAATGCAACTTTCAACTCCTACATGCAAATTAGATGCAAGTTCTACATGTAGAGAGATAATGTATTACAATCCCTATATGCAGAGAGAGAATCTCTCGAACTTTTATAAATGCCCCATTTAATAGAATGAAGCCCACACTCTTTGGGGCATTGTGTTGAGTTCTATTTTGGTATTCCAATCAATTGTCTCCAAGTATCCATGCATCCTTGCTCTCCACGTCCAAAAGCATGTCCTAACCTTGCAACTCCTCCTCCCCTCTCCTCCAACCTTGCAAACCCTCCTCTCCCTCTCCTCCTCCCAACTCCACCTTAACATACCATTGCCCCACACAAAGGAGCACTCTCATTGGCATGCCTCAAATCCCTCTCTAATCCCTTAAAATTAGGAAACACTAATTGGAGGCCCGTTTGAGACCCCATTTCTCTCCTAATATTCACTCCTTCAAGAATAAGATCATATGTATCTCACTTTTGAATTGCCTTTACTTTAACAAAGCCATGGCCTTCCCAATATCAATGGGTAAACGCTAGCATCTAGTTTTGTAGGAATAATTTGAAAAGCCATAGAAGCATAAATACCACATACATCCACTTCCAAATTCTTTAGCACTCCTAGAGTTCTCACTCTAGTATTATCAACAAGCTTCATGCAACAAGGAGAGTTGATAGAAGATAGCACCCATGACATTTATGGATGCCCCTCCATCAATGCATGCACTGGAAATAGTTTTCCCATCAACAAGAACTTCAATCACTTACACATCCACTACTACACACGGATCCTATTGTGACGTTTACGTATCGACGTTTAGCGCGCACGGGGCACTAATCGTCGGTATGAAAAGCGCGTCCCGTAAAGCGTCGCTATATAGCGACGGTTATAAAAGTCGCTATATAGCGACGGTTATAAAAGTCGCTATATAGCGACACTAAGATACTATGTTATAGCGACATTTTTCAGATATGTTTTTTACTCATATAGGCCTTAAAAGTTAGTTTTTTCCAATGACAAAATTTTTAATTTTTCATACATGTTTGATCTCATAGAGAATAAAAATACGAGAGCATGTACATGTTTGATCCTTTAAAAGAATAAAAGTACAAGAGCATGTACATCAAGTTCGAAGCTCATATATTCATGTCTACGTTTGAGACTTGGCTTCATCCTGAGCCAAGTCTAGTGTGCCAAACAAGTCTATCTCCAACTCTATATTGAGTTGATCTCCTATATCATCATCGTACGTTCACCATAGACTTGATCATCTTCTTCAATAAAGTCGGGTGATTCTTGATGATTATCATCTTCTTCCTCAATATCGTGATCTCCATCTTCCTCCCATATGATGTCATTATGCACATCTTCGTCTTGGCTCATATTGTGATCTTCATCTTCTTCTCTAAATCCATCTAGATCAATTGGATCCGGCATTGGTAGTGGCATCTCCATATCCACATGATCTCTATCTTCATATCCACATTGGTAGTGTGAAGGTATATGCACACCACCCTCCTCATCCTGTCTCAAGATTTCGTGTCATGTACGCATGCAATATTAATCATGAACTCAAATAGCAATGAATTTTTGATGATCCATCACCATGTGCACCACCAACGGTGGGTTATGGTTTGGGCTCCTCCCCATACATCCTCAAGTGGCACATGACAATATGGCGTTGATGTCATACTTCTCGCTTGCAATGAGTGCAATGATAATACAATCTCTCCGTAAGCCACTCTGCACTCCCGAGCATTGGCGCATCATCTGACAAGCTTTCACTCATCCCTTCCATCTGCACACCTCTAAAGTCATAACACAAAATGTAAGGAAATCCTTTAAGATCCAAAAATTAGCCACCCATGAGTTTCTTCCCTCTCTTCCTAGATCAAGTGCCTTGAATTGACACTTTTAAGGTATAAGTGTCGCTATATAGCGACACTTAGGGTTAAAGGTCGCTATATAGCCACTTTTAGGGTTAAAGGTCGCTATATAGCCACTTTTAGGGTTAAAGGTCACTATATAGAGACTTTTAGGGTTTGAGTTTTTTAATGTCAAAGGTCGCTATATAGCGACGATTAATCATCTCGCTATATAGCGACGGAAAAGCGTCGCTATATAGCGACGCTGTGGATTTAAACCGAAACCCGTCGCGATGCGCGGCGCTTTCTTTTGCACTCTCTAATTTCTATTGTAAGCAAAGCAATCTCTCCTCCCACCTATTTCCGACGACCTCCCACTCTATTCTCCACTCCTCACCACTACTCACCCCTCTCCTAGCTCTTGTGCTCCCCCTCCACCCTTCTCCCTCTTTGGTTTCTTGAAAGGAAGTTTTTGAAGAGGTGAGTCTCTTTGAACAATGTAGGTAGGTTTTTTGTGAGATTTCGTTTCGTGAGTGCTTCTCCTTGTATTGCTAAAGCTCCTTACTAGTTTTCATGCTTGATTTCAAAGGATTGAAACAAAAAACGAGATTTTAAGAAAGAAAGAAGACTCTTCTCTTTTGTAGGGTCAGTCCAGAAAACACTGAGCGGGACGTACTATTCCAAGTAAGTGCTTCCTCTTTTTTCCATTTGTTATTTTTTTAATTTGCATTGGCTTGCAGCTAGCGCCTTAAGTGCTAGCTGCAGTGATGGGCGTAGAAACCTTCTCTTCCCCTCTCTTCCCTCTTCTCTCCTCTTCTTTCCCTCCTCTCCTTCTCCTTCTCCTTCAATCTTTCAATCTCTTTCCCCCTCTTTTTTCCTCTTTCGTTTCCCTCTTCTTCTCCTCTTTCCCCCCCTCTTTTCCCTCTTTCATGCTCATGCTCTTATGCTCATGCATAAGCATAAACATAAGCATGAGCATAAAAGAAGGAGACATATGTCTCTTTTTCCCTCTTTCCTTTCCCTCTTCTTCTCTCTTTCTTTCTCTCTTTCCCCTTTTCCAATCTCTCTTTTCTTTCCCTCTTCTTCTCTCTTCTCCTCTTTCCCCTCCTCTTTTCCCTCTTTCATGCTCATGCTCTTATGCTCATGCATAAGCTGAGAGCATGAGCATGAAAGAGGGAAAAGAGGAGGGGAAAGAGGAGAAGAGAGAAGCTTATGCATAAGACTCCTCTTATGCATGAGCATAAGAGAAGGAGACATATGCTCATGCATAAGCATGAGCATATGTCTCTTTTTCCCTCTTTCCTTTCCCTCTTCTTCTCTCTTTCTTTCCCTCTTTCCCCTTTTCCAATCTCTCTTTCCTTTCCCTCTTCTTCTCTCTTCTCCTCTTTCCCCCCCTCTTTCATGCTCATGCTCTTATGCTCATGCATAAGCATAAGCATAAGAAAAGGAGACATATGCTCATGCTTATGCTTATGCATGAGCATAAGAGAAGGAGACATATGCTCATGCATAAGCATGAGCATATGTCTCTTTTTCCCTCTTTACTTTCCCTCTTCTCTCTTCCTCTCTTTTTCCCCCTCTTTTCCCTCTTTCATGCTCATTCTCTTATGCTCATGCATACGCATAAGCATGAGCATAATGCTTATGCTTATGCATAAGCATAAGAGAAGGAGACATATGCTCATGCTTATGCTTATGCATGAGCATAAGAGAAGGAGACATATGCTCATGCATGAGCATATGTCTCTTTTTCCCTCTTTACTTTCCCTCTTCTTCTCTCTTTCTTTCCCCCTTTCCCCCTTTCCAATCCCTCTTTCCGTTCCCTCTTCTTCTCTCTTCTCCTCTTTTCCACCCTCTTTTCCCTCTTTCATGCTCATGTTCTTATGCTCATACATAAGCATAAGCATAAGCATGAGCATATGTCTCATTCTCTTATGCTTATGCTTATGCTTATGCATAAGACTCCTCTTATGCATATGCATAAGCATAAGCATAAGAGAAGGAGACATATGCTCATGCTTATGCTTATGCATGAGCATAAGAGAAGTAGACATATGCTCATGCATAAGCATGAGCATATGTCTCTTTTTCCCTCTTTACTTTCCCTCTTCTTCTGTCTTTCTTTCCCTCTTTCCCCCTTTCCAATCTCTCTTTCCGTTCCCTCTTCTTCTCTTCTCTTATGCATAAGCATAAGAGAAGGAGACATATGCTCATGCTTATGCTTATGCATGAGCATAAGAGAAGGAGACATATGCTCATGCATAAGCATGAGCATATGTCTCTTTTTCCCTCTTTACTTTTTGTAATAACAATCTTTCTTTTGTAATTTAAAAAAAAAAGCATTAGTGGGGCAAAACAGGGCTTGCTATGGCCCTGTTAGGTCCCACTAATGCTTTTTTTTAACTTCTGTTAATCATCGCTATATAGCGACGTTTACCAGTGTCGCTATATAGCGACGATTAGTAGTGTCGCTATATAGCGACGTTTAAGAACGTCGCTATATAGCGACGCTTTATAGCGACGGTTCTTTTCCGACGCTTTTAGCGACTTTTATAACGACGTTTGCGCCCGTGAAAAAAAAAAAATTTAATGTAAAAAGCGTCGGTATTTTCGTCGGAAAAAGGCCTATGCCTTGTAGTGATCATCTCCTACATCTATGTCCATCTACATCTATGTCCCATTATCCCTCTTCTTCTTTCTCTTTGAATCTCTTGTGCTAGCTAGCCTACCCCATTCCTTTCTAAGTTTTGAAGAGTGCCAAGAGTTGACCAAATGTGATCTATACACTTTTCTCCCTAAGGTTAGTCAAGAGGCCATAAATAAGAGATCTTGTCCAAGGGAATTTTTGACTATCCAATCTTTGTTCTAGAAGATCTCCTCTACATCCAATGTTTCTCTACTTTGTCTTTTTCTTCCTCTCCTTCTTGTCCCCTTTTTTTAAACCTCTTTTTTCTTCATCTTGAAGTGTTATACCTTTATCCTCTCTTTTCTTCAATTTCAGACACTCAATATGATAGTGCCCCTTCTTTTCACATTATTTGGCCTCTTATTTTTCCAGACCTTTTTGAAGAACCTCTTTCATACAAAGGGGATCTCTACTTGATCTAAGATAAGATGCTTAGCCCAAAAAATTGTGCACAACATCCCACCCATTACTTGGATCTTATAGAGGTACATCAACCTACTTTTGCAAAGATGCACCATGATGAGTAGTAGTGCTATTAGTACTATTTAGTACCTTTTTTAATACACTTACTTTTTGAGTTCTTGAAAGGAAAAGAAGCCCATGGTCGCCATGGATTATATATATCAACGATCAATTATTCTAGATTTGAATGAGCTTATGTTATGAAATTCGAGTGAAAAGAAATATTTATACCTAAAATCCTCACTTTGTAGGAGCCACCATCTCCAAACAAAAGCATGGTCAAGTTGAGAACAAGTGCTTAAGAGTTGCTCAAAAGGAACATGTGGTCATTTTGGAGGAGCCACAAGTCCAAATCAATGGTATGGTCAATTTGAAGGATCCATGAACTCCAAATCATTTATGGGGTTGATTTTAGTTCAAGTGCTAAAGAGCTGATATCATTGGACATCAGTCCTTTAAAACTTAGGCTCAAATCAAGAATTTGTTATTTAGGAGGATCTAGGTCTAGACTATGATCATTATGGGGGGCCACAAGCTCTGAATCTACTACATGGTTAATTTGAAGAATTCATGACCTCCCACAGTGGTTGATTTAGTCCCAAGTTCTCAAAGCTCAATTTGGCTCAAATCAAGCATGCTATTGTTTGGAGGACCCACAAGCTCAAATCGATAGCGTGGTCGTTTTGTAAGTGCCAAGATCTACAAATCGATTGCATGGCCAAATTTTAGTCCAAATAGTCTCAAGATACTCAAGAGTTTGTGTGTTGTCTCTCGACAGTGACTCACGTGTCGTGGGGATCTTGAAGGAATGCCGATGGAGCCTCCACTCCAAGCTACTCCTTGTGAGAGCAATGCAAAGCATGAGCCATCTGCAGGTGTCACTCAAGCAGCTCCCAGATTGTTGGAATGTGTTTCCATGAGAGAAAGAGGGAAACAGGAGATGGGAGAAGAGAGGGAGAAGGGGAGGAGAAGAAGAGAATTGCAAGGGATGGAGTGGTAAACACAAAGGCACTACAAAGGAAACAAGAGAACACCCAAAAACACTCTTGGAAGAGAAGAGGGAACTTGTATTCCAAACTTGTGCATCCAACAACGAAGACCAAAGTCAACCACTTGGACTTTTAGACATGTCACCTTTTGAAGGGGGGTCAACCCTATTCCCTTTATACCACTCTCTTTCCTCGTTCTTTTACAACCATCTTGGGCCTATTTGGATCCAAGGCACAATCCTAGCACTATGGACTTGCCACTATCCCATCAAATGACATCAATAACTAGCGATGGCATATTGTTAACCAATCGGTTAACATGCACCCCTTCTTAATCTCAAACCACAGTCCTCTGGATCATGCAACATTCGTGGTTGTTGGACTATTGTCAATGAAGATCATGCAAAGTAGTCTTTCTTGTGCACTGGGCTATGCTATATTGCAGTAGAGGGATGTAGTGGATCCTTGTGATGGAATTGCTGCTGGAAGTATGGACAGTGATTCTTCTAGAGCTAGCACCTCAAGGTTTGAGTGAGCTAATTTGAGTTCTTGTGACATTCAAACAAGGAAGAAGAAAAAGAAAAGAAAAATTTAAGAGGTAAGTTATTACGAAGAAGGTGTTAGTAGATTTGATGTAGATCCCAGTGGTGTTAGTATTAGAAGGGTAAGTATAGTGTATTCTTATGCTCCTCTCCTTAAGTCCCATATTTTATTTGAGTGGAGCTTTTATTGGATTCTCATCATACTATGTCTTTGACTTGCCATGATTGTAAGTCCAAAGTTTTTCATGACATTTTCCCTTGCTTCTCTACTTTGAAGTTCTTTCAAAATCCATTTTTGTGGATTATATTTCGTTGAGGGCTTTGCTTGGAATTATTTGTGCCCAATAAGGTTGCGGCACCATCTAGAGCTTTATTTTTTTTGATTCATCAAATCCACAAGAGTTTGATATTTCACCATACAAACTCCTAAAATGAGGACTATGGTTGAAGAGGTTTGTAGCATCTAGGATCTAGGAAAGTCTTCTAAGCTAGAAGTAATAAGGAAAAGAGGAAGTCAAAATAAAGAGAAGAGGATGATTCATAGTTAGATAGTTACTAGTGGTGTTAGTAAGGCAATGTTGAAAAAGCTTTGAGGGTCACAAGAACTCATCTGAATCCATGTTGGTGTCATCACCTTCACCTTGTAGTTGAATGCATCATCTAGAGCTTCTTTCAGAGAACCACTTGTCATTCTATGTGTGAACTCAAATTCAAGGCCCTACTGACTTAGGCGTAAGTCAATGCCCTATTCTATTTTGTCTTTGTTGATGGGATTTGTTGTCAAGATGCTGATTGGTGTACTAACTTTTTGTAGTCATTGTAGCTTATCCTCTTGGCCAAGCCCTTGGACTGATGTAGATGTGATTGGCTACGTGCATGGGACCACATCCGTTTGAATGCACCAAATCAAGCCTTTCAAGATCTTTCTTTTCCCTTATTCCTATTTTCACCTAGAACTTCATTGAATTAAGTAGAGAGGTAGGACTCCCACATGTTTTATCTTTCTTGATTCTTCAAGGACACACTGACACCTAGCACTTGGAACTTGTGACCCAGACCTAGCAAGAACATCATTTTGTAGGCCACCAAAGGAATATGAATTGTAAGGCTATTTGAGACATCATGTAAGTCTAATAATCACTTCGAAGGAAAGTTACTAAGACATCAATGGAGATCTTTGTTGGCAAGAAGTTGTCATCCCATTGGCAATAATGTTGCTTGAAGTTCTTTGAGATCTTTGATTGCCAGCAATAAGTTCTTGTGGAGCTACTCTACTTTTAGGAGTAGGTTCTTGTGGATCTACTATTGGCACGTTCCTTGTTATCAGTGTTGCACCATTGAACATTGTGGTCTTCCACATGTACCACTTCTATGATACTCATATAATAAAGTGATATATGTTCTATGTATCAAACATGAGTAGGATTGCAATGTCTCAAAGATCTTCTGCTTTTATTGAGCCCAATTTTTAGCTGAGAAAGTTGTCGATGATGAAGACGATTTGTTGATCACATTGGAAGGTTCTTGTGGGACTTCCGTTGTGATGGGCATTACTAATATGGCTGATTCTTGTGTAGCTATCAAATTTCCAATAAGGAAGGTTCTTGTGTGGCTCCGAAAGTGGATTCTATTTGTGTCTTAGCAAGTTCTTGTGTTACTGTCTCTTTTTTTTCAAGATAGGTTCTTGTGTTACTACCAGTTGCCTTGAAGATGATGCAATAAATTGATGTGCCTTTTGATAGACCTATGGCCGAGCAGGTTCTTGTGTTATTGTCTCCCTTTTTGAGATAGGTTCTTGTGTAACTTCTTGAGAGGAGGTATATGAATATCTTTGCATATGATCCTCCTACATTAGTGCTTTTCCCTTGTCCTTACACAAATTTTCTCATTATTCTTGGCATCTTTGCAGAGTAGGTTGTTGTGTGACTACTACTCGTGCATCTACACTTGTTGATGCTTTTGTATTGATAGATTTGGGGCTTCGCTCCTACTTTTGTGATGAAAATGGTGTACATTTAGGCTTAGGACAAGCATGGATGGGCTGTTGATTGCTCTAGTGAGGCTTGGGTATCCATATATAAGAGTTTCCAAGGTAATATCCCTTGGCCTCGAGTAGTCTTGTGGGAACCCATCAATAATGTACCTTCCTTGTTGGATGGCATCATCTTCTTCTTTGATGTTGAGATTGGTTGTTTTACATGAGGAGGTGGGTGGAAATGGTGTCGCTTGATGTTTAGAGGAGGGGGTGGCTTTATATGTTGAGGTTTCTTTGGGATCCAAAAATATGATTCACCCTCAAAGTATCCTTGAGCCTTCAGTAGATCGTTTCAGACCCATATTTGCATGGTTTCCTTTTGTCTTTGTCTTCTTCCTTGGTGGCATTCTTGTTGATTCTTGTTGAGGTCGAGAGGTGGAAGTAGATGTTTATGTTGATCCTTGGCTAGCGATTGGTGCATCTCGATGGGATGATTCATCACCAAACAACCCATGAGTACCTTGGATCCAAATTTCACCAAGCATGGCAACTTCCATTAAGGTACCTGCAGAAACTACCAAAAACTTGCGAGGCACAAGGTAATTGCTCAAGGAAACATCCAAAATTAAAGAACCAATAACCTTAATAGAGGTACCTTCTATGTATTAGATTTCAGAATCGCATACTTCAAGGTGTACCTCCAGCCAAGATGCTTTATTGTGGCTTGCTTGCCAATCTCCCATGGCCTATATTTGGCATGTTACATCTACTAATGTCAGCTCTACCCCAAGTTGAGGTCGAGTCATATCTATCTCATTAGGATCAATAACATTATCAATCACAGATTTAACTTGGTTAGGTAGTACTGCGGCATATGGTGTGAAGAGGTGTAATGGTAGTAGGTTTATCATTGCCAAGGTGCATAATTTGAGTTCCCTTCGTACTCATCAAATCTATTGCGACTAGTGCATGCATCCAATTTAGTGAGCCTTATAACTTAGGTATAGGAGCACACCAAGAGTCTTCAAGACCAAATTATTGGCCTAGTTTGTTGACTGGCACACTTGGAAGGTCTTGAGCTTGATTTGGAGATTCAACATAATCAGGATTAGTGGACTGGGGTGTAACTATTTTCCCCTTCATCCAATCCAAGAGGTCTCTCCAAAGGGTTGGGTTGCGTTGAACCAATGTCATAATAGGCATCTTCACCTCTATGGATAAAAGAGAGTCTAAACCAGCAATGTCTCATGGCCCCATGGTTGGCTCCAATCTGATTGATTCTGGCTCCTTAAAGCCATAAAAGGACCTATCATCATCCTCTTTGAAGTGTTCTAGGGAGGGGGTCTTCTTCAAACATCCTTTGCACTAGGGTGAATCCCTCAGTTGAAGGGCATGATACCCCTTCTTCATCTACCCTTTTAAATATTTGCAAGGCTTTTGAGGCTCGTGTGGTTATCTCATGTCTTGGATGAATAGTATCAGCACTCTTGCTTGCCTTGAGCTCACATTAATTCCTCTTGGCACTTGCATACAATGTCTACACCTTGGTGAGACATTGCTTCCCCACCCATGGGTTGGGATATTCACCGCCCTAACATTTAGGTGTTGTGGGGCTTAGGCATAAGCTAAGGCCCTTATCATTCCCTCATTTGCCTCATGTAGGTCCATGTTGCTACTACTATTTGAGAAAGTACCACCAAAGGAAGATGATGTTGCTAGGGAAGCTGTGTCTTCATCCAACCCATCTTGGATGATGACCTTATTGTGTCTCTTCCCAATCTTTTTTGCACCCTTGATACTTACTTGTGTGGATTTAGTTGGCTCCTTAGGCTATGACGTGGTATCTTTAACCATTTTGGTGTGTTTGTGAAGCTCTTTATTAAGAGCTTTAGCTTGCAACCTCATGATTACATTCAAGGATATTGATGACACTTGGCCTCTCTCAATACTTAACAAGTTAAGGCTTGTGGACTTAGATGGCCTTTTCATCAGGCAATCCTTAAAAAGATGGTCCATACCACACCTAGAGCATAATGGTGGTGGTGTATTAGACATTGGTGCACATGTGACCGAGCTGATTTGTTGCTCCCTTGTATGGAGACTCAATGGCTAGGTGTGGCCCTTTGACACATAGCATTAAATGGGTTGTGCCTTGGTCAAGTTGTTCCTATCTCCCATTGTTTGAGGAATTGGTGCCGTTTGGTAGACCGGAATGTATTGGTCATCTTAGTGACTTATCATGTTGGACCGATTTGCATTGTCACGATATTGGGGATAGTTGTTTCCACTAAAGATAGGTTTGGGGTCTTCTCAATTACTAGGTACCTATTGCACCAATACTTGATTTAGGGAAGGAATTCATGGTGGTGGTGGTTGAGGTCCTAGTAATGGCAGGGCTAATGGAATATTTGATCCCTAACTTGCCCTTGATTGGTTGATGTGGCTCGTTGTATTGCCAATTGTGCCTGATTGGACAGATTGGGTAGTGTAGGCAATGTTAGATGCAGCCTTTAATGACATAGGGGTTACGGAATCACCCTAGGATAACGACATTGGGATGTGTTGTGTTTTTCCCAATGAACACAATGGGCACAATAGAGTGCTGGCCTGCTGGCTCTAAGACAAGGGCACTCATTAGTGGGATGGTTTGCATTGCATACCCCACACCAATGTTATCTCTTCATAGAAATAAATAGGGGTTGCTAGGAGCTTCTTTCAATGTTTTTGCCTTCCATTGCTGGCCCAACTCATTTAATAAATTGATGGCCAACTCTTCCATGTTTAGCACCTTGAGTGGCATGCTTCCATCCTTAGTTGCTTCTGAGGTTGAATCCTTTTTCGCTTGGGACATATCAAAGGAACCAAAGGATTTATCCTTTTGGGGCTTCTCCGTCATGTTATCCCCCAAGCATATCATTGTCTTGCTACATAGCTCGAACGAGGTGGGATTCATAGCAAACAAATGATCATGGAGCTTAGCATCCCCTAGCCCTATGAGGAAGCATGGCAGAAGCTATACATCACTCATCCTCTCATGGGGTTAGCATCACAAGTTTAGATGTTTAACCCTAGCAATATAGTTTCTTAAGGACTCAATCTTCTTCTACTTCACCTCATAAAGCTGGTTAATCAGGCTCCACTTGGGACTACTAGGGGCAAACCCCACAATAAAATATTTACTCAATGTGTCCCAATTTATTTTCTCCTCAAGGTTTAAGGCTCTAAACCATTGTCTAGCCTTGCCATCAAGACTCAAGCCAAAAGCATTGACCTTGTTTAGATCCTCGATATCACCAAAGGTCTCACAAATTTGTTGAAATCTCTCAACATGGGAGACTAGGTCTCCTTCTCCTACAAACTTGGCAATTAGCTTGGAGATTGTGATAGGCTTGCTCCTTGAGGGGTTAGTATCCCTTCCTAGAGGTGGTGTTGTAGCCCCCCTTCCTAGCACTTGCACTAGGATTCTCATATCTTTGTCTGTAAGGACCGTTTGCGATACAGGAGGAGGTTGTGCAACGATGGGCGCTGTCTCGTACATTGATGGTCCTCCTTATGAAGGTTTCCATGGATTTGATGGCACAAGGTTGGGATGGGAGGATATAGGCCCACTAGGCATTTACATTGTGACTTGGGTTGGGTTTGGCCTAACAGGTTGGACTGGAGGTCCTCTAGGGAGTGTTATGTTCCATACAAGCATAGGCCTATAAGGGGTAGTTGTTGGATAGGGAATATCTCCCATGTTTTTTTGCCAAGGAGGAATCATAGGGGCTTTTGAGGTGGAGGGTCTTAATTGTGGACCTTGCATGTTACTACTTTGTTCCCTTTGCTCTAGAATTTGGGACCCTTGTCAGAATCTGGGTCCAAATCCATCCCCATTGGATTGTCTATCATCAAAGAATTTGTATGATGGGGGTTGATTTCTAGTTGGTATTGTGGGACTTGGTTCCCTAAGTATTACTTCTGACATCTGTTGCAAATCTATATTCAACAATACATGATAGGCGTCTTATATAAAGAGTGCCCTTGGAATAGTCAACACTTATGGAATCCTTTGATCCACATCTCTCCTTGTGGATATCCTCGATCCACATCTCCACATCATGTACTCCACATCCTAGGGTGGCTACTTTGATTCTTTGCTTAGAACATACCTTAGCCTCTAATCATGTGCTCGTGGCACCATATCTCAACACCTCCCCTTGGTGCCATGATCCTTTGGCTACTGCAAGGTGGTCAGATGTGAGTCTACAATCCATCACCTCCCCTTAGTGCATACATTGCTATAGAAGGTGGTCAAGTGTGGCTTTGACATGTCAATACCTCCCTTGGGTGCTTACATGGCTACTCTCAGGTGGTCAGGTTTGATTTACAAAACATATGGGCTGAAGGTGGCAAGGTTGTTGCTTCTCAATGCTCGATGTCAATGGCATTCTCTTCTTTGCTTGATGTAGCCTGATGTATTATGGTTTGTTCTTACATGTGCCTTAATGATTTATGTGTGGATGCCATGTTCTCTGCTATGGTGATCTCATGCACTTGTGCTTCTGGTATGCTTTTTGCATTCATGCATCGCTTTTCCATTTGTTGCAAAGGTCTTACCAATTGATTTCTTTCAATATTAGCAGTGTCTAATTGTTGCTAACAATGTTTCTGATCTGATAGCATGTAGAGCTTGAAAAAACAATCACTTTTCTTTTTGAAGTGTGTGCAAATTCTTCCTGGATTGGAAGTTACGGCTTGTCGAAGTTTCTGTGAAGAAGAGGCGGTCTTGATGATGTGGCACAAGAGTTCATATGTTGCTTACAAACTATACTTGGTAGGGGTTTCTGTGCTTGGATGGCACTACTGACTATGCATGCTTATGTGGCAATCTTTTGACCCAACTAGGTTAACCAAGCTTACATTAACTTTACCATGGTCCAACTGAACCTAAAACTTTAACCAAGGTTTAACTTAACCATAGTGACTATAAACTCAACCAAGTGTCCTCCTAGCTAGCCTTGGTTAGTTATTATCTACCACATGTCAGTCCAAGGGAACCTTGGAGAAAGAATAGCTTTAAAGGAAATATGTTGCAGGGGGCGACGGCTTGCAGAGGAGGAGGATGGCACTGGAGTGTAGAACTCGCCTGCTAGCCTTTGGAGGTTGGATTCATTCTTTTGAAGGTCTGGGAGGCGCTGGCAAGAATGCTACTTCTCCTTCTCAAACCTCTTCTGGTTCTACTTCTTCTTCTGCTTCCCAACCTCATCATATCTTAGCAATGCCTGCTGCATCTCCACCTTCTCTCCCGCCTTCCTCCATGGTCAATTCTTCACAAATTCTTGGCACCTCAGGAAGTGGTGGCATCTCTCACCCACAAATCTCTGGATCACAACAAAACTTGCAAGGTATCCGACAAAGCTCCAGTGGTACAGGCCCCTCGTCGAACCTCTCCAGACAGCACATGAGCTTGCAGAGCCTTCATCAGCAACATCCCCCCAATTCCATCACATAGCTCTAGGACATGAATCTCAGCCAAGGATAGGCTTTCGGATAAAATGAGCTTGCACAAATTAATTTTTCAGCAAATGCAATAGAAGCAAGCTGCTACGACACGACCTCAACATGCCCAGTATGCACAAAATCAACAAGTTAGTTCTGGGAATATGCAAGCGCAGGGCTTGCCTCAACAGGATGCATCTCCTGCGATGGTCCAATCTCCTCTTGGCAACCACGCCAATCCCCATACTTCATTTGCCTAGCGACTCATGCAAGTCCCACAGGGGCATCGAGGGCGGGGTCTCAATTTAGACATGCTTCTATTGCAACAATGTCGTTGGCTACGCTTCTTCTTCTGCCCTTGCTCTTGACTGCCTTAGTTCTATGGCTCATTGAAGCTAGGTGTGCAGGACATGGTGTCGCTAATGCCCGTGGAGTCTCATTTTGGAGCTACGATGGTGGCTACGTCCTTCACAACTGGAGCTCTTTGCATTTCATTTGCAAGCCTTGTAGCTAAATGCCTAGTGCGGTTCATGAGGCCAGGAGTTTCAAGTCGATAGAGAGCTTTGCTGAGCCTCATTCCTTCACTTATTATTGTATATCCACCTTGTGCCAAGCATTTGTTGGAGTGTGAGGCCGCAGGGTCAGCGTAGTGGTGGTGCTTTTGCTTGTCGATGAAGCTTCAAATAAAGCACACTATTACTCTCTTTCTCTAAGGAAAGAAAAGATCTCTCAGTCTCCCTATCTCATTAAGCTTCTGAAGCTCCTTATCTCTCACAAATGAACAAAGAGAAACTCTCAATGAGCAAAAAATATGGACGTAATTTTCTCATCATGGAATGAGAGAATGAACTCACTTGATCAAGAACACTTACAATCTCTCAACCTAAACTAAAACCAACCTAGGAGAACTATTGAGATCCTAAGGCATTCATACAACTAATCCAGACTTAGCTAAACCTACGCTCTGATACCATTTCAAAGAATGTAGGATCATGCTAAACCTAGTGCAACTAGATGAGCATAAGAACTACGGAGGCTCAAAGCATAGAAAGAAATCCATGGAAGAGATGATGAGCAACTACAAACCAATCTATTGCAAATTTATATTCAACAATACATGATAGGCCTCTTATATAGAGAGTGCCCTTGGAATAGTCAACACTTGTGGGATCCTCTGATCCACATCTCTCCTTGTGGATATCATCGATCCACATCGCCACATCATGTAGTCCACATCCTAGGTGGCTACTTTGATTCTTTCCTTAGCACATACCTTAGCCTCTAATTATGTGCTCATGGCACCATATCTCAACACCACAAGGTCCAAATTTATTGCATGGTTGATTTGATCCTAGGAACTAAAGGGTTTCTCAAATTGACAAAATGGTTGTTTTGGAGATGCCATGAGCATGAGTGATCTATTTGAAGGATACATTAGCTCTAAATTGACCATACATTCCTTGTGGAAGAGCCATGAGCTCCAAATTGATGATGTACTTTTTTTGGGAGGATCCATGAGCTCAAATCAAGTGTGTGATTATTTAACAAGAGCCACGTGCTCCAAATCACATGCATACTCAACATGTAGGAGCCACAAGCCACGAATCAACCATGTAGTTGATTTGATCCAAACGATCCAAGTCTTGGACTCAAATCAGAGACCCATGGTCATTTTGGAGGAGCCATGATCTCAAATGGATTGTACAATTATTTTGGAGGTGCCATGAGCTCCAAATCAACTATGTATCAATTTGGCTCGAATTGACTATGCGGAGCCATGAGCTCATATTGACCACATAGTCATTTTGGAGGAGCCATAAGATTCAAATTGACTATGTGATTGGTTTGAGTTTAATTGCTTGAGTTGCTTGAAATGATGGACACAATCATTTTAGAGGAGCGAAAGTGCTCAATAGTTGGTGTCCAAGGTTATCAATGCTTGAGCACTTGGGCTCAAGTCAATCTTTGGATATTGTGGCTCCATGGGAATCATAATTGAGCTCCCTAATTACCACATAGCCATTTTGGAGCTCAATTATCTCCATAGAACCACAAGCTCCAAAAGAATTGTGGTCAGTTTGACCCCACCTTTTCAAGAGTCGATATCACTCCAAGGGCACCATGTCCTGAGCTCTTCGGCTCAAATCAACCATGTGGTTAATTTTTAGTTTTGGCTCCTCTTAATAGAAAAGACCTTGACACCATGTTGAGAGAACTAAGATAAATGCATCAAACTTCATCATTAGCTAGCAAACTGCAAAGTATTATTCCAAAAAAAGAGCCCATTTGGAGAAAACAATGGATACACAAATTGAGGATTTGGAACTTTATCCTGGAGGTGATTTCTTGGTAGGTTAAATAAGGTGAAAAAATGGTATGTGCATATCCCAAAGCTCTCATCTAGTCATACCAAGATAAAACGACAAACAATGTTGGGAGATAGATGAGTATGGAACAAACCATTTAATACATCTTCAAATATATAGCTTTTGCAACTATGTGAATACACCTTTCTAAGGGTTTGAAAGGACGTTTTCAAAGGAAATACTAAAGAGGGATAGTCTATAGACCATGGGAATTATGTATGTGCACTTTTTATGGAATTTTTATTCTTCTATATTGAGTGCGCTTTTATTATGCAAGTTGATCGAAAAGAAACCTTCAAACCTAAAGACATATCACATTGAAAATAAACAATCATTTTGCAAAAGGGATGCATTCGATTCCTCGAAAGTCTTTGCTTTAATGTGTGAGTGTGGTCATGTGTAGGAATGTAAGGCCCAAATTGAATTACTCCAAGACGTTGAAAAAAAGGACTCCCGCTCTTCATGGTGTGAAGATAAGAAGAATAAATCATACAAAACAAGTTGTCACTCTTTAGACCTCACAAGGTTGGCATGAAAGCAATGTGCAAACCACTAGGAAAGTTTTGAAGGCATTTGAACTTTGGTGCTTACAATCTTGATAGATGATAGTCCATATAAGGGATGCATGAACCATCTTAGAAATTGTATATTTTATAAAGCCATTTTCATATGAGGATTAGAACAATGATAATCCTTGAGCTCCTTCCTTTCTTGATGTGATTAAAATATGTTTCCAATGTGTAGTTGAACAACTAGTGCTAGAAGGACACTCCCTATATGGCCACTTCCAAATTGTGACAATGTGTTCCAAAGTGAAATAAGCAATGATGTTTCCTCAAAATATTTTTGAAAATACAATTATTCCTTTGTGGCAATAAGAAAGGCAACAAAATATTTAAAAGGTGAAGGCCCACATAAACCAAGGATAAGCAAGGAAACCCCACTAATGAACTTGAATGAGAGACCATTGCAAATGGTACAAAAGATGTGGCCACTACATAACATATCACAAATGGAAGCAACTCTAAAATTCCAAGAGCTTGGTTATGCACATCCTCATATTGTTGCAACCACTACAAAGGCCTAGCGTTGGCCTTTGTAAGAGAGATGATGACAACGTGATGCACTAATTAGATATGATTTTTGGTACGTGTCCAAAGAATAGCAAAGCTGGTAGAACTAATTAAGTTTGTTTTTAGTGTTCTTTTTTCGAAATTGTTGTAGGAAAATTTGATCCTATATAATCCATCAAGTATTTGATTTTATGAATTTTGTATTCTACTTGGAGACAAAAAATAAAATAAAACTAAAATCTTTAAATTTTATTTTCTACATGGAGACAAAAAATAAATAAAACTAAAATATCTGCAATGTGATTTCCAATATTGGTTTTAAAAAAATATGTGTATTGATGTGTGGAGATGGAAAATGATAGAATATAATTCTAATATTGGTGTGAAAAATACATTTGTATTGATGTGTGGTGATAGAAAATAATACAGTATAAGAGAACAAGTCATGTATCAATCTTACCTCACTATATACTTCATGTTTTTGAAGAGTACATATAACAATTTATTAAAGTAGGGAACAAGGGGGAATAGACAAAATCTAGTGACTTTTAAGTTTGTACTAAAACACTTATGTGGCTACTTTGGTGATGACAAAAAGGTTCCCCTAAAGCCCACAATATGTGGTGGCTACACCAATTATTCATGGCTCTATAATCATGTGGTGGCTAAACCAATTATTCATGGCTATATAATTATGTTTAAAGTGTCATTGGACTTGGGTATACCCTAACTTCATGTCCTTATAGAACTTAAGCAAGTTAGTAAAGGAGGGGCCGCCTTCTTGGGAGGAGCTTCTCACCACTCACATGATCTCTTTGGCCCTCTCTCTTGCCTCCTCCCCTTGGATCTCCTGCATGAGTCTCCTCACCCCTTGGGCCTTTCTCTACATGGCTTCTTGCCAAGGGCACCAAGTCTTGAGCTCTTTGGCTCAAATCAACGATGTGGTTATTTTTTGGTTGAGGCTTGACACCGTGTTGAGAGAACTAAGATAAATGCATCAAACTTCATCAGTAGCTTAAGCTGGTAGACTGCATAGTATTATTCCAAAAAAGAAGCCCGTGTGGAGAAAACAAAGGATACACAAATTGAGGTCAGAGGATTTGGAACCTCACCCTTCAGAGATTCCTTGGTAGGTTATATAAGGTGAAGAAATGGTATGTGCATATCCCAAAGCTCTCATACCAAAATAAAACTACAAAAAATGTTGGGAGATAGACGAGATATGGAACACACCGTTTAATGCATCTTCAAATATATAGCCTTTTGCAAATTTGTGAATACATCTTCCCAAGGGTGTGAAAGGACGTTTTCAAAGGCAATACCAAAGAGGGATAGTCTATAGACCATGAGAATTATATACATGCACTTTTCATGGAATTGTTATTCTTCTAGATTGAGTGGGCTTTTATTATGCAAGTTGAGCGAAAAGAAACCTTCAAACCTAAAGACACATCACATTGAAAAATAAACAATCATTTATGTAGCTACTTGGGTGATGAAAAAAAGGTTCGCCTAAAGGAGAGAATATGTGGTGGGAGCTACACAAATTAATCATGGGTGTATAAAATGTGGTAGTGGCTAAACGTGGCTGTAAAATGATGTTAAGAAAGTCATTGGACTCGGGCACAAAGAAACTTCATGTCCTGGTAAAACTTAAGCAAGTTAGAGTACGAGAGGCCACCTTCTTGGGAGGAGCTTCTCACGACTAGCATGATCTCTTTGGCCCTAACTCTTAACTCCTCCCCTTGGGTCTCTTGCATGAGTCTCCTCACCCCTTTCTCTACGTAGCTTCTTGTTAGGCCTCCCTCCTCCGTTCTCTCCATCTCAAATCCCACCTTCCATACTTGATCTATGTAGTTTGCATTCGACCCCCTCGGACAGCCAAGCATCGCCACCCCCGCCCATAAGCTCTCCATCGTTGAATTCCATCCACAGTGCGTCAAAAATCCCCCCACCGCCTCATGCCCCAACACCTCCACTTGCGGTGCCCACCTTATTATCTTACCTCTCGCCTCCGTCCTTTCCAAAAAGCCTTCCGGTAATACTTCATCGACCTCATCACCCGCACCCTCGTACGCATCTGTCCTGATCACCCACAAGAACACCTGTTCACTTGCCTCTAGCCCGTATGCCAGCTCTTTCATCTCCTCCCGAGACAACGTCGCGTAGCTTCCAAATGCGACATAGATGACGGACGAGTCGGCCTGCGTGTCCAACCAATTTAAGCACTCGTGCTTGTTGGCCGTCTCATTTGATCGAATTGACGGTTCTGACGAAGCGTGATGAAGCAATGGGCCGATGCCGTACGCTGGAATTTGAGCCGCCCTGCAAGCTTCGAAGGCATCGGGTTCTAGCTCAGATATTGTATGGATGAGAGCCCGTTCTGCGGTATGCATACGAGAACTAACTTTCATCAAGAAGCGAGGAAGGTTTCCGGATGGATCAGAAACAAGCAGTTCTTGAGGAAAATGCAGCTGGAGCGGAGAAGCCGGAAGACCCTGGATACAGTCAACCGTCAAACGAAGAAGGGTGAGCAAAAGTACAGACTTTTACAAGCTTCCCCATCTTAATGTTTTACAGGATCACAGCCATTCTACCTTTGAGAGGGAGATATCCCTTCGAATAAAACTGAGGAAGGTTCCGAACCATCAGATACGCCTTTGCAGTTGAGGTCCAGTACTCAATCATGGGAATTCCAAATTTATCGGCGACATTCTGAGTCTCGGGGATGAAGGAATCCGAAACGAGGCACGTTACGGGATTCTTCAGGTTAAGCTCCTCCAGGAGCTGCTCGAGGCCCTGGCGCATGGAGGAGGTGAATTCGAAGGACAAGTGCGGCTGGCCGGGCTGGAAACCATCTGGGACGACATGGATTTGGATGGAGGGGTGAAGGGGGGAGGAGGGGCGATGGTTGTGGAGGAACTGGGCGTATTCGGAAGAGAAGTAGACAAAGGAGATGGAGAAGCCGAGGGAGGAGAGGGAGCGGGCGAGGAGCATGCAGCCATTGATGTGCCCTTGGCCAGCCGCAGGCACGATGAGGGCGTGGGGAGTTGCAGGCGACACATCCATAGCTGAAGTTTGAGAATAGAGTGAGGATAAGGCAGTAGGTATGTCAGGTGGCTTCGCGTGTCCTTAAGGCTTCCACAAAAACGGTTTTGACTAATGCAAAGGGTATCTTTAATACAGGGAAAGGAACGAAAGAGTAGGCTATTCATATACTCACATAAGGAAAGGGATTAAACCGCTAGTCTCTCCTCATAGCAATAGGAACATACAGAGAATGTCATGGTTCCAGCAAGCCCCAATTAAAAAGGGTAGTCTATTCACTTACCCATCCCCATTGAACAAAAACATACACAAAATCTCTTGGTTAGAGCAAGTCTTGTTGGTGACTTTTTAAGAAAACTTAAAGGGAGTAGGGCCATGTAGGGCACCCATCACCTTTGAGCATTCACATGAAGTATCATGTGTGTGCTTCATAAAAGTTACTTTAATTCGCCTAGTAAAAACGTAGTCTCGCAAAGAAACTTCTAAGCATCTCCAAGTAGCTACGTGTGCCTTTTGAATCCAATCATGGAGAGTGACAAGATCTTTCAAGAGTAAGGGTACACCTCAACCATGAACTTCACCTTGTCCCTTACGTAAGCCTTGCATGAGATCAACAATAATAGATGAGAGTTTTTGAACTCTTCACGAAAGTTGGAGAGAGGGAGAATCAATTTGACATTGCAAAAGTGTGTTCTAGAGGATTCTCTTATAGCTCGATTTTACTTTATCATTGATAATATTATTTTACTAATAATGCTATTATTATAAGTGGTATTATGAGGGTATTCATATCCCTAGTAGATTTAGGCCCACACCCTTGTACAAGATTTTCCAATCTTGGATTTAGGTCCACACGTACTAGTAGTACTATTTATCATATTAGGCCCACATCCTCGTAGAAATTTTTACCCTAACACAATCTTGGATTTAATCCCTAATGTCAAGGTTGTGATCTTCTTCATCTTTTTCATGTGGTGTTGTGTGAGCAGCTCCAACCTAGAGACTTGCATTATTTGTGTTCATAGGATTGTGAGCTTATTTACCTCATCTATGCATTGGACCAAGTATACATTCACAATTAAGGAAGATGTATTTTTACATCTTTATTATTAGGATTATGATTCGCTTTGAGCTTTGGGAATTTCCAAGGTAGAGATTTGGAAACTATGGTGCTAACTTGTGGTTTCCTTTGTTGTTTTTAGATAGTGAGCATGAATAGTTTCAATGTGAGAATCTATGGAGGTTAAGAACCTTGAAATTTGAGCATAGTACCTTGAAAGTGGGTTACAAATTTGCTTTGCCTTGGTCCATGCATTGAGGGTTGGTCATCCCAATGGTAGTCTAAGATCATTTGAAGCTTGAGTCTATATTATCTTCCATGATAGAGAGAATTTCAATGGTGCTAGTTTACAGGAAACCTCAAGGCACCATAGATGATTCAGTAATATTATGCCAATACTAGAGAGCATTTATTCTATTCTCAAGCATACAAATAGTAGGGCTTGCTTTTGTCTTATTCTGATCCTTGCCCACATCATGCATACAAATAGTAGGGATTGCCTCTGTTTTTTTCTTATCCTTTCCCTCTCCTTCTCCTTGCTCTGATTCTCTTGCTATAGTTCTCTCTTCAAGTTGCCAAAATCTTCTCTAATGGCTTAGTTTTGACATGACATTAATCATAATTAGCATCATTGTCTTTGCCACCTCTTTCTCCAAAGGAGCTCCAAAGCTAATCTACAATGTAACATTTCTTTATTTTACCTCTTCTTGAACATTTAAATTAGGTTCATAGATTTTTCTCTAATAATCTCCCTCTAATTGCTAGCTAATTTCCTAATTTTCTCTATGGCAAAAACTAATAATATGAGTTGCACTATGGTTGGACTAAACTGATATTGAAATGTCCAAATGGTGAGGATTGATCTAACACTACAAGGTATATGCCACTTTTTGATGAACTATATTTTGATGCAAAATAAATTGAAATAATTTTTTTCGAAGTGTGGAAACACTGGCATAGGTGTCAATATTTCCTTTGAAAGAGCGCCATCGATATATGCATCATCCTCAAAAAATCTATAGCACAACAAGACAAAGCACCCATAGACGCGCGCACAGACGCGTTTCATGAACTAAATAAAAAACTTACGGGCGCGTCTATGTGCGCGTCTATTTGCGCGTCAGGAGACCCGCGTCTATTAGCGCATCTATATATCAGACTTATGTGCGTATAGACGCGCTTGTACATGCGTATATAGTCGCGCCTATAAACGCCGTTATAGACACACGTATAAACGCATTTCGAACAGACAGACGCGCATATAAACGCGTTTTTAAACGAACTGATAGCCGCGCCTTTTTTTTTTTATAAATTTTACAGAATACTGTGTATGTTGTGTATGCTATATAGTTACAAGAATCCCATATCCACATTCTGTAATTCAATTCTTACAGCCAACAGCATTTTTATTACAATTGCAAATAAAATATTACGCAATAAAATTGAAAGCTCAAAAAGTGCTTGTATATACATATAGCACGAAGGTAAGCCACATCATGTGGCTCCAAGTACAAAGAATAAAGAAGCTAAGCCATGTCATGTGGCTTCAAGTACAAAGAATAAAGAAGCTAAGCCATGTCATGTGGCTTCAAGTACAAAAAATAGGAGGAGTCTATATACAAGAGGCACGAAGCCAAGCCAATGGCTTTAAGTACAAAAAAGAATAGTAGCACTACTTCTACGACTAATCCTCGCTGCCTTCCACGCTCCCTTCTGCGCTGCCTTCTGCGCTGCCTTCTGCACCTCCTTCCTCGTCTTCCTCGTCGTCTTGTGCAGGGGTGCCCTGTAAACAAGGGACAACATATATCAATGTATGAAAAATCAAATCTTTACTTATAATTTTGGCATTATTTAATTACTTTCAAATACCTGGGGGGCCTGTCCAGTAGCTCGGGTATACTGCTCCTCAGTAATCAACCCGTCATCATAGAAGTGCCTCCATGTATCTCCTCTGCGATGGTGGCGGTGGCAGGCTGTCTCCACTGGAGTAGGGTATCTGCCCACGATCTCAAGCTGCATGACCGCGATACACTTTGTGGAGAAATTAGTACAAAGAAACAACCAACCTCCTAATAAACTACATAAGCAATATAATTTGAGATCGATACTTACAAATTGGGCCTCCCATGAGTCAACACCCCCTGCTCCAAAATGCGGGCTCCCATACTCCTCCATCTGGATCCTCCGTGCCTCCACGTGCTGCAGACTGGGCTCCTCCCTCGCTGACTTCATTGCCTTCCTTCACTCACGCTTCTGAGCGGTGTGGGGCGGGCCCCTTGGAGGTTGACCTGCCTCAAGTCTGGCAAGCTCCGCTAGTGCCTGCCTCTTAAGGGAAGATCTTTTATTGCTAAGTATCGTAACAATCTTTGACTTCCCCCATTTATCTGTGAACTGGCGATTGGGGGGGTTAGGATACCTAGCGCGAACAGTAGCGAGGGTCTCATCAGCCAACCTCTTTGGGTGGTCTTTGTAGTGGATAAAGCAATCTCTGTAATTGTTAGCAATTACAGAGCGCATGAAGGCCATTATGTCCTTCCCCCGCGCATCCAGCAAGATGCCTCCTGTCTGGGTGATGTCATAATAAATCGTACCATCACCCAGAGGCACGTCTAAATCATCTGAATCATCCTCCTCCTCACCGCCACATGGCCCAAAGCAGCATCCGCCACCGCTCTCCCTGCTACTACGCCTGCTACCCTGTCGTGTCGAGCTCGTACGCTCGCCACTCGTAGCTGGGGACCACGCGGGACTACGCTGACCACTCGCGGCTGGAGAACCGAGTCTTGACGGCTGGGGAGTACGTCGATGGCTCGCTGAGGCAGAAGGACCTCCTGAAGGCATGGGGGAAGGGGCATAAGACGGGATGGCAGAAGGGGCATAAGACGGGATGGGGGAAGGGACATAAGACGGTACATAAGACGGCATGGGGGAAGGGGCATAAGACGGTACGGGGGAAGGGGCATAAGACGGGGCATAAGACGGCTGTGCGGACTCCGCTGGGGTGATCTCAGGCGGTGTGGGGTGGCTCGGAGTCTGTACTGCCGACTCCTGGGGAGTGTTAAGGGTACCCGTCATGTACCCGTATAACTCTGCAGGACTAGGAGGGTGTCCTAAAAGATTATATAAATCCTTCCATATCGATTCCTGCGGATCAGGTGAGTTAGAAGCACTTCCTAGCCACATCTTGAACTGGAAAAAAATAAACAAATCTATTACTTTGGGAGCTGAGAAGAAAGGGGCGAAAAAAAAAAGAGGCTCTGTCAGAGCGCGTCTACAGACCCGTCTGATCTGCGTGTCTATAAACGCGTCTAACAGAGCGTCTATCACTTCGTTTAACATTCCGTTTAAAAACGCGTCTAACAATCCGTTCTAGATTCTGTCTAACAGTGCGTTACACAGCCCGTCTAAAATCGCGTCTAAATTCTCGTTTAACATTGCGTCTGTGGAGGCGTCTATATTCGCGTCTGTGAGTGTCTGGCTTTTCTCAGACGCGCATATAGACGCGCCTGTAGACGCCAGTTTAGACGCGCTCTCAGACGCCTCTATACATGCACTCCGACAGTCGAGAATACTCAAAAGTGGAAAAGGACGTTTCGCCCGACAAAACAACGCGTCGCTCATACCTAGATGCTGCGTTTCGTGGATGCGAAAGAGTACAAAACTGGAAAAGGCAAGCAAGAACAACTTCAAAAGGACTTACCTGGAAAAAGGTATGGAAGGATCTTTCTTTTCCAAGCTTGTGTCTTCTCCTTGTTCGTACTACTCCTCTTCTTTAGGCTTGGAAGCAAGCTGTGTATGTACGGCTCTTTTGTCTTGAGTGAAAGCTTGGAACTGTGTATGGGAGCTTCGAATCTATAGAAGTGCTAATAAAGAAGAAGGAAAGCCGCTCGCGAAGTTTAAGTAGTTAAAAGAAAAGCAAAGCGAGCGGCGCGCCGAAAAGCATGTTTAAAAAACTCATTCGTGGGTATAGTCGCGTCTATTAGCGCGTCTATATTCGCGTCTGAATACACAGAGTAGGCGCGTCTATTAGCGCGTCTAAATACACAGAGTAGACGGGTATTTAGACGCGAAATTAGATGCGACTATAGACGCGAATATAGACGCAACACAGAGTTTTTTAAGTTAAGCATTTGAAGAAGAGCAAATTTGGTGGGTTGTTTGTTTGTAGGATGTCTCCATCTTCAACAAGCAGCTCCAGTGAGGATGAATCCCTCCGTATCCACCATCGCGAAATGTGGTTGGAGCAAAAAATCAAATGTCTGTGTGATCGATGTAGAGGAAACATGTAGGAAACATGTATCATGCACGCAGGAATATTACGCTCAATCATATCTCAAAGTATGGAGAATGGGATGTGACAGTAAACAGGGTAAGGATTTGTAAGTTAAGGTTGATTGAGATATCTATGGGTGTTCATATGTTTGAGTTATAATGATCCCGTTTTAATTTGATACAGGATGCAGTGCCACACCCGCACATGTTACCCTATGCCCGTCGTGAGGAAGCGAAGCGTCGGCGATATGAGGTGGGATCTTCAGGAGGGACCGTTACGGATGCATGGAGTGATGGTGATAGTAGCCCTCCACCATTACCTCATGAAGCCGTAGAGGAGGAGGTGTTTGATGATATGGTGCGGGATTTATATGTCCATCAAGGGAGGGATAATAGCATGGAGCAGGATGATCTTTTTACCGCAGCATCGACTCCACTGTTTGAGGGGTGCACATTCTCTGTTCTACGTGCCTCCCTTGAGTTACTAAACTTGCAAACCATCTATGGATGGAGCAATGCAAGTTTGAATGCATTACTCAAGTAAGCTTTAAAGCCGATTTTGCAAACATGGTGAATTATGCGCGTGGGTCAATTACTCGAATGCTTTTCCTCATTTATGGTCTTCACGTGCAAGCTATTGTGTAAAATGCTTCCAAGGGAGAATAAATTACCGACCTCAAGAGATATGGCAAGGCAACATGTGACCTCTCTTGGAGGATTAGATTACAAGCGCATCCATGCATGTGTCAACGATTGCGTTTTGTTTCGTGGACTACATAAGGATGCAAGAGAGTGTCCTACTTGTGGAGAGGAAAGATATAGAGCAGATCTCAAAACCTTGGACGTGCCTCGTAAGGTATTGCGACATTTTCCCATAATCCCTCGCATCCAACATATGTTCAAGTGCAAATCTATTGCAGAGCTCATGTCATGGCATTCCTCCCATCGATCAACCGATGGCAAGTGGAGAACTCCTGCGGACTCTCCTGCGTGGAAGCATATTGAAGACACATGGCCAAGCTTCAAGGAAGAACCTAGGAGCTTGAGACTTGGATTGGGTATGGACGGTGTGAACCCATTTGGTCTCAAAAGCACGTCTTACAGTGTATGGCCAGTGGTATTGGTGAATTACAATCTTCCACCCTCTATGGCTATTAAGAAAGGACATGTCATGCTGTCCCTTCTAATTCCAGGGAAGCATAAAGTCAAAAACCCTGATGTTTATTTGGAGCCTTTGATTGATGAGCTAGAGATACTTTGGAGAGGTATCGAGGTGCATGATGTGAGCAGGCCTCCCTCGTCACGAGACTTCAACTGCAAAGCAGTCTTGATGTGGACGATGCATGACTTCCCAGGCTATGGCGAGTGTTCAGGTAAGCATTGCATTTTTTAATTATGAATAGGCAAGGATGTGGCACCCTAAACCCACCTTCCACTCTTAATTGCATCTATTGTTTCAGGTCTCACTACATCGGGTTACCATGCATGTCCTGTTTGTGGTCCTTCGCTAGTTGCCTCACAGGCAGACGCATTAAATAAGGTCATCTATGAGAATCACCATCGATTTCTCCCACCTGATCATCCTAGATATGTTGCCCCTTGGAATGAAGTCCTCCCACAATCACTCACCGCGGGAGATTGGATGAGAATTTGGGACGGTTCCACGACTCCTCCACCACTTGGCATGAGCCGGTAAGGATTTGTAACTATTGGCTGGAAGTAAAGATTGGCTATATTGGTTGAAAGTGAGGATTGCACGCTAACACCATATTTTGTTTAGATACTCCATCTTTTATCGTTTACCATATTGGTCCCACCTCAAGATCAATCACCTGCTCGATCCCATGCATATCTTCAAGAATGTGGCATCTACCATTTGGGAGCATTTGAATGGGACACGAGATTCGGCAGGCATAAGGGAGGATCTACGTACCACAGGAAGGATGCGTGAAGCTTGGCCTCAAGAGAGACCAAATAGGCGTGTTTTTTTACCTCGTGCACCGTGGATGTTATCAAAGCTAGAGATGGCGACGGTGAAGCGCGCTATTACTACAATTCGTACTCCCACCGGATGCATGAGGTGTTTGAAGGGAGCCTTTACAAAGAGCAAGAAAAGAGGTGTAGAGCAATTATATTACTACAATTCGTACTCCCACTGGATGCATGAGGTGTTTGAAGGGAGCCTTTACAAAGAGCAAGAAAAGAGGTGTAGAGCAATTATATGGCTTGAAATCTCATGATTGGCACAAGATGCTCCAAGTAAGTATTTTATATGCATAATATCTTTTTCCTTTCAAATTTGTGAGTGAATAGCTATAAGCAACTAATCAACCACCTCCTCGCGGGTTCAGTTCATACTACCTACTAGCATTTCACGTAGTGCATCAAAGGACGTGAAAGATTGTATTTACAAGATGGGCGAGCTTGTGAGGTATGTGAGCTCAAAGGAAATAGATCCCACCACGCTTGAGAATGCTCGAGTTATGTCGGTGGAGGCGGTTTGTTTAGTGGAGGAGACATTTCCACGTTCTATTCTCACAAGCCAACTACATCTCATAGTACATTTGGTGGATGAGATTGCTATATGTGGTACTATACATGCACGATGGTTGTTCTTCCTCGAGCGCTTCATGAAGACCTTGAAGGGCTTCGTGAGACAAAATGCAAGACCCAAAGGTAGCATGGCCGAGGGTTGGTTGGTACAAGAGTCACTTGTATATATTTCTGAGTTTCTTGTTGATGTGGATAGCTCTCTCCCACGACTATGGAGAGATGATGAAGACCTAAGGATGACCTCTATTGTGCCTCAAGGAAAAGGACGCAACAAAGTAATAGACACGGAGTTGCGTAATAGTATCAACCTCTTTTGCGTGCTTAATAGTGATGTGATGAAAAGATGGGTGACAAGATACGAGGATGCAAAGGCAAGAAGACAAGAAGAAAGGACCCTCTTTCGTACACACCACGGATCTCGTGTGCCATACCCTCAGCGTCTAAGAGCACTTCCAAAGGATATTCATGTGGATTGGCTACTTGATGAAATGGAGAAAGCAGAGAAAGACGAGGGGATGCATATCACAATGGAAGAATGGGAGTATGCTAGGGGATGCATGAGCAAGGTCGGTATATAGAATGTTATGTATAAGTTAGGAGCTTTTTATAATTTAGATTGCTTATTTAATTGATTTTTTCTTGGTGTAGTGCACTATGTTCAATGCTATATGGTGTGAGGGCAAGCATTTTCGAACACAACGAATTGATGATAAGAGAAACACACAAGATTGCGGCATCATTGCTAGCTTTGAGGGAGCCAATGGAGTCATGGATGATTATTGTGGCATAATCCAAGATATCATTATGCTTGACTTTCGACACTTCTTTGTGTATGTTTTCAATGTAAAGTGGTTTAAGGACGTGGTGGAAAGAGGCCCTAATGCAACAATCAAACGCCATGCAAGTGGCTTTGTAACTATTGACTCCACAAAGTTTTGGCAAAGTAGGAAGGACACACTAATACTACCGCAACAATGTGAACAGGTACTGTGCACACACATAAAAATACTCGCTTTTAAATATTTGATGCAAGAAAAGTAACATGATTGTATTTGTGTTTGAATTAGGTTGTCTATCAACCAATGGTGGATAATAATAGGTGGTGGCATGTCATACCTATTATGCCACGTTCCAAAGTGATGTATAGTACATTTACTAATATGGAGCATATGGAGGATGATCATGGCCATGGACGTGATGATGACCGTGATACAAGAGAGGAGGATGATCATGAGATAGGAGATATAGATATTGAGGCCGGCATTACTCGTGAAGACGAGCCTACCATTGGAGATCTTGATTTCGATGAGCACATGAGTGGCACAAGTAGTAGTGGGTTGAATGTATTTGTAGATCTAAACACTTGTTTGGATTTTGAAGTAGATAGTTTGGCAAGGGTTGATCTCATTGAGGATGAGATTGAACCGTAGCCCCACAATTGATATTAGCAAAACTATTTTACATATTGTCTCATTCTCCTCATTTCCCTTAATTCTTGTATATGTGGGCTTGCAAAAAATTATGTGCTTTGGTAATCATGGGCAATGTTTGGAAAGCAATGATGTACACCAAAATCTCACTTTCTGTATTCTCTGGAGCGCGTCTATTTATGCGTCTAAATGCGCGTCTAATTCTTAGTGTAAATGCACAAATAAACGCGCTAATACCCGCGTAAATAAGAGCGCTAATAAATGGGATGGTAGACGGGCCCATATTTTCTTTGGTCTAACGCGCAAATAAACGCGGGGATTAACGCGCAAAGAGACGAGCATTTAGCCGTGCTAATAGACGCGCCCGTAATTTCTCTACTAAAACGACGCCTATAGACGCGCCCGCTATTTTGCGCGTCTACCAAGCGCATCTATGGTTGCTTTGTGTTGTTGTGTAGGAAAGTGACAGTGGCAGTATCTATGTTGGTATCTGATGTCAGTATAGGTGTCAGGCACTAACGTTGTGTTTTCAAAAAAATTATTTATGTGGAGTAGATTGGGGCTTGTTTCAACCCCATTTTACCCCACTATTATTGAAAACCAATTTTAATTCATAGAGAGGATGATCTAATACATTGTCCATTCACATAGTTCATCTTTAAAAAGGATAGGTAAGAGCTACAATGATAGCAATGCACTCCCTTATCGCTATACATAACATACTAGTATCCCAGGAAGCCATATTCCTATGCTCATCGAAATATTTATATTCCCACTTAGACTGCATTGAGGAATAGCTCTACCCATAACAAAAGAGGCCTAGTCCAAACTCTTCTATAATCATAAGGAATTATCCCTCAATAGGAAAAACTCTAAACCCTTTATAGATGAGCCAATTATTAGATTAGACACATATGGGCAAGCATTGTAGCTAGATTTGGACTCCATTTGGACTCCTTAAAGGCAAAGATTCCACTATTGTCCTCTTACCATAAGCCTTATATTTCCCAATTCTACCTCTAGCTACTCAATGTATCAAATCAAGGCCTTTGGGGACTTCTTGGAAGTCTTAGCCTCTGACCTTCTACCCTATCTGATTGAGTTCCCTTGAGCACCTAACAACAACTTAGTAGCATCAATTTGAGCCTCAATAGCTGCATTTAAATTGGGTTTAGTATCATCATGTCTCAAAGATAGTAGTCACTTATAGCCTAAATCCAAGATCAATCATATCTTCTCTGTATACTCCTCCCATAGATTCTAATTCTTTGAGGTATGCATGTCCAACAAGTCACCAATAGTTAATTTAATAGATGCCATTTCTATGTTGCTAAGTGTGCAGAACTAGTTTAAAACTTTTTTGCCAATTGGAGAACCTACATATGTAGCGAAGTAAAAGAAGAGAACTACAAGGTTTGGAAGTAGAGATAATCTCTATCATTACTTAGGTAAAAAGGGGCATATGGAAAAAATTTGTTATAAAAAATAGAGAGATGAGAGTTGAAGGCTTCAAGGGTAAAGAACTACATGATTAAAGACCCTCCAATAGAAAATGAAGTTGCTAGATTAGTGGATGCTAATGTAAATGAACATAATTTGAATAGTGTTTTAGGATTGCGTGGGCTCTTAGTGAGTGTGTGGTCCTGGTTGGTGGCTTCTGCTCTTTGTCATCAGTAGGCCATGCTTTAACTTATTCATTTGGACTCCTTATATGCAAAGATTCCACTATTGTCCTCTTACCATAAGCCTTAGATTTCCCAATTTTGCCTCTAGCTACTCAATGTATCAAAGCAAGGCCTTTAAGGACTTCTTGGAAGTCTTAGCCTGCTACCCTATTTGATTAAGTTCCCTTTCCTCCAAGAGCACCTAACAACAACTTAGTAGCACCAATTTGAGCCTCAATAGCTGTATTTAAATTGGTTTTAGTATCGTCATGTCTCAAAGATAGTAGTCACTTATAGCCTAAATCCAAGATCAATCATATCTTCTCTGTATACTCCTCCCATAGATTCTAATTCTTTGAGGTAAGCATGTCCAACAAGTCACCAATAGTTAATTTAATAGATGCCATTTCTATGTTGCTAAGTGCGGAGAACTAGTTTAAAACTCTTTTACCAATTGGAGAACCTACATATGTACTAAAATAAAAGAAGAGAACTACAAGGTTTGGAAGTAGAGATAATCTTTATCATTACTAAGGTAAAAAGGAGCATATAGAAAAAATTTGTTATAAGAAATAGAGAGAGGAGAGTTGAAGGCTTCAAGGGTAAAGAACTACATAGTTAAAGACCCTCCAATAGAAAATGAAGTTGCTAGATTAGTGGATGTTAATGTAAATGAACAGGATTTGAATAGTGTTTTAGGATTTCCTGGGCTCTTAGTGAGTGTGTGGTCATGGTTGGTGGCTTCTGCTCTTTGTCAGTAGGCCATGCTTTAACTTATTCAAGATGCCTATTTGGGTTTATCTTATTTGATTGCTCCCCCATTTGGAGTGTTGGGTTGATCCCTCATGGGGGACCTTCTTTGGCAAAGGTTTGTAGGATCGCAATTTTAGATGCCTAATTCATATGGAAAATAGAGACTTGATTGGATAAGAGTACGTATCTGGCTCATGAATCCTTAGAGAGAACCTTCAATGTGGCTTGTTCACATGCATTTGTTGATGTGATGTGTTGTATGGCACATCCCTTGTTCAACCAATTAGATTTCTTATAGTGACTTGGTCAAAGTGTTGGCTGGAGGTTTTAGTAGAGGGTCATAGCTAAGTGGGCACTCTCTTGAATCTCTATTGATGGGATTGAATCATTGTGTAGAGTTTGTCATTATTTGGATTTTCAAGCTTCCAGATCTAGTTAGTTTCATTCTATAAGATAGCTTAGTCATCTCAATTAAGTCAACGAAGTTTAGTCTAAGTCAAGAGTCCATTACATACCAGCAAAATTCATTTGTAGAGTTGAGTCAAAGTCCATTGTACCAACAAAAATCATCCATAGAGGTGAGATCTAATGTTTGTCATTTTGTTCATTCTTGATATTGAGTAGTTTTGAGTCTTCATGGCATTCTCTATGTCTAGTTTCTACTCTAATTCAAGTTTCTTGCACATGACAAGTTCATTTTGTGTGTTGGTTGTTGCATGTGTTGATCAAAGAAAGAGAGGTGGAGTGTTGTGCCTAGAATACCATAGTGTTACACTTTGTTTTCTTTAAAGGATGCACCTTTTCTTAGCTATGTCGCCTCTCCCTATATGAAAAACATAGAAAAAATAGCTATCCCAAATGGGTTTGTACATTCTCATCCTTGCAATCTCCTTGCAAAATAGTGACACTATGCCATTGTACCATTCTTCTCTACTTTTATAATCTAAGAGATGGTGTATGTAGATAGATATATGTTCTTATTTTTTAGCCATACAAGCTCCAAAAAGAACTTGTAGCAAGTGCCAAATGGTGCACTCCATCTTGTTTACCATTTTGTGTACTAAGTTCTTTGGATAAGCATCACTAGATTACAATAGAGAGGAGAGAAACACGCATATCTACTAAGCTCCCTATTGATCTCCATGCAAGGACATTAAACAAAAATATTTATAGTGACTACCATCAAAACAAGGTTAAATGCTTTACAAAAGCTTGGGCCATGCCCTTGGGACAAAGAGAGCTTACAATGAGAAGGCCATGCCCTTTTATACAATTCCAAGCCATTGACTTGTGCCTTAACTCACTTTGCCATAGACTCCCATGTTTCTCATGCTACCTTAATTGGCCTGTCTCATCACCCATCAAACCCCCTACTTGCATGTATCGGTTTAGGCTATGGGGCCCTATGGCATTGTTTGGCAAAGCAGTCACTTTTGGGCCCTTATTGGCTTATCAACTTTGTATTAGGGAAATTGTTATTTGGTCTTCTTCCATTCATTAATATGTAGCTCATCTCATCAATCTCGAAAGCTCTCATTTGCCCTTTAGCCTACCATTTGTCCTTCAAACATTGAACTTCTTTTCCATCTTTTGGCCTCGATTAGTAACTAAATTCATCCATATCCTCATGCACTTAGTGCTCCCATGAACATTCCATCCTGAAATCATCTTTTGCACTTAGTGACGTTCCTAATCTTCTTTTGTTTTATAATTTCGGCACTTCCATGCTTCATGGTTATCATTTGTCTTTTGGTGTTTGATCTTAGGCTCCTAGAAGCTGATGTTCTTAGTAGTGAAGTCACCTTTTGTTAACATGCTTATTGCTAGCCTTCCTTTAGTCTTGCACATGCAAGGTATGCCACAGTAGTGCTTCCATGCTTCATGGTTGTTTGGAGGTTGCATCCTTTGAAGATCATGTCTGCTTCATGCCAATTGCATTGTTTTCTCTTCCATTGAGGCTACTTCCCTTGAATCTTTCTTGTTGTGGCCTTCTTCTAGTCTCACACATGCAAGGGCCCCTTCATGCTTGCTTGGCCTCATTTTTGCTCTTTGGCCTATCATTCACCCTTTACCTTTTGACCTTCAACCTCTAATTTTATCCACTTCATTTTTTGGTCATTCTTTGGGGGGTGGATCTTTATTCCTTCATTTTGTTTCCAAATGCACCCCTAAGGCTTGCAAATACACATAGGAAAAGAAAAGTTCTTTGAGATCCACTTCCTACCATATCCTTTGGTTTTCTGCTTTAGTCCTTCAAATGCAGATTGTGATGATGCTCATTTCTCAAGGCTTCATCTCTATCATCTGTGACACCTTTGGTTTGTTGTAGCCTTGGATCTCTTAGCAAACTATCAATGTGCAATTGTTGCTAGAGGGAATAGATCTCAGGAGGTTCACCTCACAAAATTTTAGTGTACCACGTGCATTCAAAAGGACGGGTATTTTATTTGAACTTTTTGGAAAAATTTAGCAGGATTAACAAGAGGGGATTTTCAATTCAACTTTAGAAAAAAAATTCAAAGACATGACCCGTTTAGAGAGAGGTTAGTGGATAAAGAGAAAGATGATAATGCCTTCTTTGATAATTATAGCTCGCAGGGTTATGTAAAAAGGCCATTACGACAACACTTAGTGGTATGAACTCTCTATTTCTCAACTAAATACCATTTTTAAAATAAGATTTAAATCTAAAGATAATGAATCTAATCTCTCATGTTTGTTTACAGGCAATAGAGGGAGAAGAAGCTTCTACTTTAGCAATGCAACCACCTCTAAATTTGGTAGCAAAATGACTACAAACATAGAATACAAGCTATGACAGAGACCCATTTTAAAAATTTGGCTGCATTGGATAAAATGGAAAGCTCATTTGAAGTTAGGGTCGTTTTGAAATGAGAACCTCAGTATTTAAGCTTTGGTAGAGAGGAGGTTTCAATCCTCTCCAATCCTTTAAAAGAGGTTAATGACAATGTTATCCTAGCTATTCTTAGGTAACGTTTGTTTATTTGTTGCTACTTTAATGAGCTAAGGTTTGTTTATTTGCCTACAGTGTAGTTATATCTCAGTTTCCTAGTGTACGATGCAGAATCATATCTATGAGCTAATGTTTGTTTATTTTTTGGTGCAGTGTAGTTATATCTCAACTTCCTAGTGCAATGCAGAATTGTGTCTACATGCTCGATTCTCTCCTTTCTTCTATTCTTAGCTCTCCTCAAAAGACTATAGAAGATGTTTGTACCTGGTGAAGCCCTTTGAATTTAGATGGGGTGCAAGTGATCTTTATGCCTTATCATGAGGAGTAAGTATCAACTCCAACCTTATTTTTACTATTTCTTTGGCAAGTTTGTTAAACAATAATCATTTTTAATTTGGTCATGTAGCTCACATTGGAGTCTAATCGCTTGGAACCTTGAAGTCAACCATTTGTGGTTTGTGAATTCAATGGCAAGCTATCATGCCAACTCCCCAAGGTAACTGTTCTCTTAATATTTCTGTTACTTTCTTATTTTGTATCTTATGATCATGACATATTAATATATTTCATATGTCATGATGGACAGTGCTGCATATTGGCTAGTATCTACTATCAGAATAACCAGGGAGCAACAAGACCAAGTAGAATTCAAATGACGTCTACCAGTGGAGCAAAAAGATGGGCATAGCTATGGGTGGAGAGCTGCCAACAACTGCATGTTGTTTCTTAGAGGGATTTTTGATTTGGAGTTACTAGTCCAATGGAATCATATACAGAAGCCGATCTACTAGTGTTTTGGGCTGAGTATTCAGCACCTAATTGCTACCATTGGAAACAACCTGAAAATATGACTACATTGCAGCATGTATAAAACATTATCTTTATTCTTGTATGCTTGTTCAAGCCTTTAACTGGGATGTGTAAATCTCATAACTTTTTATATTTTCCTCCAAGAGAAGAAGAGACTGAGTCTAATGAAAGCATGCTATCTTTATACTTCTATGATTATTTAAAAATATATTTGGGATGTGTAAATCTCATAACTTTTTAAAATTTTCCTCCAAGAGGAGAAAAGACTCAGTCTAATGAAAGCATGTATGAAACCTTATCTTTTTACTTCTATGCAGTCTAATGAAAAAACCATTATTAATGTTGGGGAACAACCTAAAAATATGACTACATTGCAGCATGTATGAAATCTTATCTTTATACACTACTACACACGGATCCTATTGCGACGTTTACGTACCGATGTTTAGCACTCGCTTAGCATTAATCATCGGTATGAAAAGTGGGTTTCATAAATTGTCGCTATATAGCGACTGTTGCTAAAGTCGCTATATAGAGACACTGATACAAAATATTATAGCGACGTTTTTACCGAGGTTTTTTTTTTTAATAGGCCTTAAAAGTTAGTTTTTTCCAATGACAAATTTTTTTAAATTTTCATACATGTTTGAGCTCATAGAGAATAAAAAATGAGAGCATGTACATCAAGCCTTTGAAGCTCATATATTCTGCATGTCCAAGTTTGAGATGAGAAAAATCAAATAAGAGCATTTACATCAACTGTTTCATCTTGAGCCAAGTCTAAGGCGCCAAGCAAGTCTATCTCCAACTCTATACCGAGTTGATCTCCTATATCATCATCGTACTCTAGCATCGTAGATTCACCTAAAAGTATTTGATCATCTTCTTCAATAAAGCTTAAGTGTGGTGATTGATCTTGATGATTGTTGTCTTCTTCATCAATATCATGATCTCCATCCTCCTCCTGTGCAATGTCATTATGCGCATCTTTCTCTTGGCTCATATGGTGATATACATCTTCTTCCCTAGATTCATCAATTGGATCCGGCATTGGTAGTGGCATCTCCATATCCACATCTCGATCTTCAAAAATTTGCTTACTTCGTGGTGCAACTTGGATCACGTACCACCATCTTGGATCAGAATGATCCGGATGAAAAACCTATATTGAAGATGGGTGCCAAATGTCGTCAATTATATATATAAAATTATGCTCAAGTACATGTATCAATGGACTTTAAAAAGGAAAGCTTCGACTAATTAAATCATTAGTATGCACGTGCTCACAGTGCTCGGGAAGATCAAAAGTATCACTTTCATCGGTCCAATGTTTGGTGGAGTCTATTGCAAAGAGACCGCTACTATCTTTTCTCACTATCGCATGGGGACCGTTGTAAGTAGTTCTAAACCATTTTACATCAAGAATGAAAATAGTAAATCGTCTGAAATCAAGTTCATAGATGTCGCGTATGGTTCCACAATAATCCAACTGTGAGGAGAGAAGATTGGTATCTAAAGCACTTGCTCGGCTATCTTGTGTGACACTACTACACACGGATCCTATTGTGATGTTTACGTACCAACGTTTAGCACCCGCTTAGCGCTAATCGTCGGTATAAAAAGCGGGTTTCATAAATCGTCGCTATATAGCGACTGTTGCTGAAAGTCGCTATATAGCGACTTTTTAAAAGTCGCTATGTAGCGACTTTGAGCAACAGTCGCTATATAGCGACACTGAGACAAAATATTATAGTGACGTTTTTACAAAGAGGTTTTTTTTTTTTTATAGGCCTTAAAAGTTAGTTTTTTAAAATGACAATTTTTTTTAAATTTTCATACATGTTTGAACTCATAGAGAATAAAAAAATGAGAGCATGTACATCAAGCCTTTGAAGCTCATATATTCATGTCCAAATTTGAGATGAGAAAAATCAAATAAGAGCATTTACATCAACTGTTTCATCTTGAGCCAAGTCTAAGGCGCCAAGCAAGTCTATCTCCAACTCTTTACCGAGTTGATCTCCTATATCATCATCGTACTCTAGCATCGTACGTTCACCTAAAGGTATTTGATCATCTTCTTCAATAAAGCTTAAGTGTGGTGATTGATCTTGATGATTGTTGTCTTCTTCGTCAATATCGTGATCTCCATCCTCCTCCCGTGCGATGTCATTATGCGCATCTTCCTCTTGGCTCATATGGTGATCTACATCTTCTTCGCTAGATTCATCAATTGGATCCCGCATTGGTAGTGGCATCTCCATATCCACATCTCGATCTTCAAAAATTTGCTTATTTTGTGGTGCAACTTGGATCACGTACCACCATCTTGGATCAGAACGATCCGGATGAAAAACCACCTATATTGAAGATGGGTGCCAAATGTCGTCAATTATATATATATCAATGGACTTTAAAAACGAAAGCTTCGACTAATTAAATCATTAGTATGCGCATGTGCACAGTGCTCGGGAAGAACAAAAGTATCACTTTCATTGGTCCAATGTTTGGTGGAGTCTATTGCAAAGAGACCGCTACTATCTTTTCTCAATGTGGCATGGGGACCGTTGTAAGTAGTTCTAAACCATTTTACATCAAGAATGAAAATAGTAAATCGTCTGAAATCAATTTCATAGATGTCGTGTATGGTTCCACAATAATCCAACTGTGAGGAGAGAAGTTTGGTATCTGAAGCACTTGCTCGGCTATCTTGTGTGAAGTTAGCCATGACTCCACAATCATACGTGACTCTCTTTGAATCGATGCGTTCCACGCGAAAATGTCGTCCATATGACCATAATGCACTGTACTTTTTGTACTGTAAAAGAGCATCATTAAAACAATGAAGATGCACCTATTTTATAGCATATATTGCCACAAATAATCACTTAATTACGTCAAGAGATAAGAAACTTACATGCACCATACATCCAGATGATAACTCTTGCTCGCGCTCGCTTATTGTCTCTCCATCACATTCGGCTTTACGTAGAGCCAGTTGTAGCCAATCAAGTGATATGTGAGTAGGGAGAAGAGCCAGATCTCGTGGATATGGTTGTGATCGCCTGTACATTACTCTAAATCTCGTCCTTGCATTTATTCTTTCTACTTTGGCCACTTCATATCTCTCAATCCACTTCTACATCTCAGGGCTATTGAGGATACAAAACTTATTGAATTTCTCCATTTGCTCTTCGCTCATCTTTCTTTCAATCCCTTTTCCTTGGGGAACCTCGCCAATGATGCGATCATCATCCTTGTTGTGCCAAGCTTGCGGCATATCAGGATCCATGGATGCAAGAAACTTTGTGATATATACTAATGACTCTTGCACAAGCCATCCCTCTGCCATGCTTGCTTCCGGTCTTGCTCTTTGTCTTACAAACCCCTTTAAAGTTTTCATAAACCGCTCGAGAAAAAACATCCATCAACTATGAACGGTACCTGCTATAGCCACCTCATCAACTATGTGCACAAGCAAGTGGACTTGAGTTGTCATAATGCTTGAGGGAAAGTGCTTCTCAAGCAAGCATACGACTTCGATGGATTCCACCCTAGCCTTCTCGATGCTCAATATAGAGATCTCTTTTTGAGGTATCCACCTATTTCACATGTCCATGCATATGTAAGATATTTGAGATATCCACCTATTTCACATGTCCATGAAGAAAATACATAATGCGATTTGATAGTAAGCATACCTCACAATACCACAGATCTTGAATATAGCATTTCTAACATCTTCTTGTAAGCACCCTTTTATTGTAATTGGGAGGATGAACTATCAAAGCAACAATGAAGTCATGTCAGCAATATAACATAATAATAATTACGCTAACGCATCACGATTATCGGTACACTAATTCTACTTAGAATACCTGTAAGACCTTGTGCCAATCATGGGACTTGAGGCCACTAAGCTTATTGTCCTTTGAAAATGCTCCTTTCAAGCAACGCATGTACCCTGTCGCTGTTTGAAAAGAGGCAATGTCTGCCTTGACCGCTACCTCCTCCCTCGTAGAGAGGATCCACGTTGCTTTCGAAAGGACAACTTTTCCCGAAGCATGCACTTGGGGCCACAAACGAGACATCCTATTCATAGCACGCAAGTCTTCTTGCACTCCTCTCGAGTCGTTGGAACCAACCAAGTGTGCCCAAATAGTAGCCCCCACATTCTTGAAGATATGCATGGGATCCAAGAGATGATTGATTTGTAACTGACCCCAATAAGGAAGCTCGTGAAAGATCGATAGCCTATTCATACAAGGAGGAGGTTCCTCTCCATTCACCCTCCAAGTTTGAATCCAATCACTTGCCTTCAAATATGATGGTGGTGGATCAAGCTGACCTCCACGTGCAAGATGGTTGAGTGGAAGGTATCGAGCATGACCTTCATAAACATTTTTCCTCATATGTTTGGAGTAGCGTGCAAGCGATTTCAGAGCCGGTCCACAAACAGGACAAGCATGGTACCCACTTGTAACAAGTCCTGCACGCGTGCATGAATGTGTTAGTACAAGACATGCGTGGAAAAGAGAGTAAAAAAAGCATAATCCCTCATTGTACATGTAAAGACACAACCACGTACCTGCGCACTCTCCATATCCTGGGTAGTCATGCATGGTCCACATCAAGATACCCCTGACCAAAATATCATTGGTATGTCTAGGAGCTATGGAAATATCAAAGACCTGCACTCTTCTCCATAATATCTGTAACTCCTCTATCAAAGGTGCCATGTACAAATCCATGTTTTTTGCCTTGTACTTTCCTGGCACAAGTAGTGCAAGCATGAGGTGTCCCTTTTTTATTGTTAGCCATGGTGGGATATTGTAATTCACCATGACTATGGGCCATGTCGACCAAGATGTCGAGCGTAACCCGAAAGGATTCACGCCGTCCATGGCTAGCCCAAGATGTAAGTTGTGTGGCTCCCTTGCAAAGTCCGGCCACTGATTATCTATGTGCTTCCAAGCTGCACAATCTGTGGGAATCCTCAATGTGTCATCAGTGGACCGATGAGATGCATGCCATGTCATCAACTCCGCTATGGATTTGCATCAAAACATGTGTTGTATTCTTGCAATGATGGGAAAGTGTCTCAAGACCTTTACCGGTATCCGCTCACCCTGCAAGTCATCTCTGTATCATTGTTCCCCACACTTTGGACAACTAGCCAAATCTCCATGCTCACGACGAAAGAGAATACAATCATTACGGCAAGCATGGATGGTATCATAATCCATACCCACCGTTGTTAGCATCTTTTTCGCTTCATCTCTTGATGCAGGCATGGTATTTGGTGCAGGCAACATCTTCTGGAGCAACCTATGACAAAGACAGTATCCAAATGATGATTCTCAAAACAAATAATATACAAATAATGAGTCAAATTAATGCAAGGGCTAACCTCATTAAGGCCGAGACACTTGTATCCGACCACCCAAACTGTACTTGTAGATTCAAGATTGAGAGACAAGCACGTAGTTTAGACATCCTAGCACCCTTGTACAATTGTGTTGTTTGCAACTCTCGCATTTTGACCTCAGACTCTGACATCACGTGTACGTGGGATGTAGTGCCCCTAAAAATGGAATCCATCATGTCGACCATACCCTCGTCGTCATCCAAGAGACTATAGTCTTGCTGAAAGTGAGAAGGTATATGTGTACCCTCGTCACCCTCCTCATCTTGTTTTAAGATTTCGTGTAAATATAAGATCTTTATTTCCTGGTATACAATAAGATTGCGAACTTAAATAGCTTTGACTTATCGATGATCCATCAACATGTGCAACACCAACGGGGGGTACTGGTTCCGGTTCCTCCCCATACATCCACAAGTGGCACATGATAATACGACGTTGATGTCGTACTTCTCACTTGCAATGAGTGCAATGACAGTATAACCTTTCTGTAAGCCACTTTTTGCTCCCGGGCGTTAGCGCATCATCGGATGAGCTTCCACTCGTCCCTTCCATCTACACTTATAAAATCACAACATAAGCATGAGGAGGACATATTGACAATTATAAAAAAGCATGTTTGAGCTTCTCTTGATGCCACATCAAAAAAATGACAATAAGCGTCGCTATATAGCGATGCTTTCCTCTGTTCTGTCGCTATATAGCGACACTGTGGGTTAAAACCCAAAATGCTAAACGCGCGGCGTTTTGTTCATACCATTCCCTAATCTCTCAAGTAAGCAACCCAAAATCTCCTCCCACCTATTTTTGACAACCTCCCATCTATTCCAAGCAACCTCCCACTCTATTTTCCACTCCTCACCCTTCTCCTACCTCTTGTACTCCCTCTCTATCCTTTTCCCTCTTTGGTTTCTTGAAAGAAAGTTCTTCAAGAGGTGAACTTGTTTCAACAATGTAGGTTGTTTGTTTGTTAGCTTTAGTTTTGTGAGTGTTTCTTCTTGTATTGCTAAACCTGTAAACTAGTTTTCATGCTTGTTTTGAAAGGATTGCAACAAAAAATGAGATTTCAAGAAAGAAAGAAAACTCATCTCTTTTTTCTGTATTTCTCTTCCTTCTCTTTCTCCTTGTCTCCTCAATCTCCTCCTTTCCTTGTCTCCTCAATCTCCTCCCTTCAAGAAGTTGCTTTTGTAATCTCCTCCTTCCACTAACATCTTATTTGAAAAAATGGGTTGTTTTCTCTCTTTTGTAGGGCCAGTCCACTACACCGAGCGGGACATACTATTTCAGGTAAATGCTTCCTCTTTTTTCCATTTATTATTTTTGTTATTTGCATTGGCCTTTAGCTAGCGCCTTAAGCGCTAGCTGCAGTGATGGGCATAGGAACCCTCTCTTCCCCTCCCACTCTTTCCTTCTTCCCCCTTCTCTTATTCTCTTTTTTCCCCCTTCTCTTTTTTCCCTCTTCTCTTATTCTCTCTTTCCCCCTTCTCTATTTCCCCCTCATCTCTTTTCCCTTCTCTCTTTCCTTTCCCTCTTATTCTCTATTTCCTTTCCCTCTTATTCTCTTATGCTTATGCTTCTCTCATTCCCCCTTCTCTCTTTCCCCCTTCTCTATTTTCCCCTTCTCTCATTCGCATAAGCTCATGCTCATGCATGAGCTTATGCTTATGCTAATGCTTAAGCATAAGCATAAGCTCATGCTTATGCTCATGCATGAGCATGAGCTTATGCTTAAGTTTCCCCCTTCTTTATTTCTCTATTTCAACATAAGCTTATGCATAAGCATGAGCTTATGCGGAAATAGAGAATGAGAGAAGCTTATGCTTCTCACATTCTCTATTTCCACATAAGCTCATTCTCTATTTATTTATGCATGAGCTTATGCTTATGCATGAGCTTATGCGGAAATAGAGAATGAGAGAAGCATAAGCTGCTTATGCTTCTCTCATTCTCTATTTTCGCATAAGCTCATCTCTATTTCTGCATGAGCTCATGTGGGAATAGAGAATGAGAGAAGCTTATGCGGATTTCATTCTCTATTTCCGCATAAGCTCCTTCTCTGTTTCCGCATGAGCATAAGCACGATCTTATGCTTATGCTTATGCTTATGCATGAGCATAAGCATAAGCATAAGCTCATGCTTATGCTCATGCATGAGCATGAGCTTATGCTTAAGTTTCCGCATAAGCTCATGCTTATGCATGAGCTTATGCGGAAATAGAGAATGAGAGAAGCTTATGCGGAAACTCATTCTCTATTTCTGCATAAGCTCCTTCTCTATTTCCCACTCTATTTCCCCCTTCTCTCATTTCCCCCTCATCTCTTTCCCCCTTCTCTCATTCGCATAAGCTTTCCCCCTTCTTTATTTCTCTATTTCCGCACAAGCTTTCTCTTATGCATGAGCTTATGCGGAGATAGAGAATGAGAGAAGCTTCTCTCAACTTATGCGGAAATAGAGAATGAGAGAAGCATGAGCTTATGCAGAAATAGAGAATGAGAGAAGCTTATGTGGAAACTCATTCTCTATTTCTGCATAAGCTCCTTCTCTACTTCCGCATGAGCATAAGCATGAGCTTATGCTTATGCTTATGCATAAGCTCATGCTTATGCTCATCCATGAGCATGAGCTTATGCTTAAGTTTCCGCATAAGCTCATGCTTATGCATGAGCTTATGCGGAAATAGAGAATGAGAGAAGCTTATGCGGAAACTCATTCTCTATTTCCGCATAAGCTCATGCATAAGCATGAGCTTATGCGGAAACTTAAGCATAAGCTCATGCTCATGCATGAGCATAAGCATGAGCTTATGCATCAGCATAAGCATAAGCTCATGCTTATGCTCATGCGTTATGCGGAAACTCATTCTCTATTTCCGCATAAGCTCCTTCTCTATTTCCGCATGAGCATAAGCATGAGCGTATGCTTATGCTTATGCTTATGCATAAGCATAAGCTCATGCTTATGCTCATGCATGAGCATGAGCTTATGCTTAAGTTTCCGCATAAGCTTATGCTTATGCATGAGCTTATGCGGAAATAGAGAATGAGAGAAGCTTATGCGGAAACTCATTCTCTATTTCCGCATAAGCTCCTTCTCTATTTCCGCATGAGCATAAGCATGAGCTTATGCTTATGCTCATGCATGAGCATGAGCTTATGCAGAAATAGAGAATGAGAGAAGCTTATGCAGAAACTCATTCTCTATTTCTGCATAAGCTCCTTCTCTATTTCCCACTCTATTTCCCCCTTCTCTCATTTCCCCCTCATCTCTTTCCCCCTTCTCTCATTCACATAAGCTTTCCCCCTTCTTTATTTCTCTATTTCGGCACAAGCTTTCTCTTATGCATGAGCTTATGCAGAGATAGAGAATGAGAGAAGCTTCTCTCATTCTCTATTTCTGCATAAGCTGAGCTTATGCGGAAATAGAGAATGAGAGAAGCATAAGCATGAGCTCATGCTTATGCATGAGCTTATGCAGAAATAGAGAATGAGAGAAGCTTATGCGGAAACTCATTCTCTATTTTCGCATAAGCTCCTTCTCTACTTCCGCATGAGCATAAGCATGAGCTTATGCTTATGCTTATGCTTATATGCTTATGCTTATGCTTATGCATAAGCATAAGCATAAGCTCATGCTTATGCTCATGCATGAGCATGAGCTTATGCTTAAGTTTCCGCATAAGCTCATGCTTATGCATGAGCTTATGTGGAAATAGAGAATGAGAGAAGCTTATGCGGAAACTCATTCTCTATTTCCGCATAAGCTCCTTCTCTATTTCCGCATGAGCATAAGCATGAGCTTATGCTTATGCTTATGCTTATGCATAAGCATAAGCTCATGCTTATGCTCATGCATGAGCATGAGCTTATGCTTAAGTTTCCGCATAAGCTTATGCTTATGCATGAGCTTATGCGGAAATAGAGAATGAGAGAAGCTTATGCAGAAACTCATTCTCTATTTCCGCATAAGCTCCTTCTCTACTTCCGCATGAGCATAAGCATGAGCTTATGCTTATGCTTATGCATAAGCATAAGCATAAGCCCATGGTTATGCTCATGCATGAGCATGAGCCTATGCTTAAGTTTCCGCATAAGCCCATGCTTATGCATGAGCTTATGCGGAAATAGAGAATGAGAGAAGCTTATGTGGAAACTCATAAGCTCATGCAGAAATAGAGAATGAGAGAAGCTTATGCGGAAACTCATAAGCTCATGCGGAAATAGAGAATGAGAGAAGCTTCTCTCTTATGCATGAGCTTATGCGGAAATAGAGAATGAGAGAAGCTTCTCTCATTCTCTATTTCCGCATAAGCTCATTCTCTATTTCCGCATAAGCTTATGCTTATGCATGAGTTTATGCGGAAATAGAGAATGAGAGAAGCATAAGCATGAGCTCATGGTTATGCATGAGCTTATGCGGAAATAGAGAATGAGAGAAGCTTATGCGGAAACTCATTCTCTATTTCCGCATAAGCTCCTTCTCTATTTCCGCATGAGCATGAGCTTATGCTTAAGTTTTCGCATAAGCTCATGCTTATGCATGAGCTTATGCAAAAATAGAGAATGAGAGAAGCTTATGCGGAAACTCATTCTATTTCCGCATAAGCTCCTTCTCTATTTCCGCATGAGCATAAGCATGAGCTTATGCGGAAACGCATTCTCTATTTCCGCATAAGCTCCGTCTCTATTTCCGCATGAGCATGAGCTTATGCTTAAGTTTTTGCATAAGCTCATGCTTATGCATGAGCTTATGCGGAAATAGAGAATGAGAGAAGCTTATGCGGAAACTCATTCTATTTCCGCATAAGCTCCTTCTCTATTTCCGCATGAGCATAAGCATGAGCTTATGTAGAAACTCATTCTCTATTTCCGCATAAGCTCCTTCTCTATTTCCGCATGAGCATGGGCTTATGCTTAAGTTTCCGCATAAGCTCATGCTTACCGCATAAGCTCATGCTTATGCATGAGCTTATGCGGAAATAGAGAATGAGAGAAGCTTATGCGAAAACTCATTCTATTTCTGCATAAGCTCCTTCTCTATTTCCGTATGAGCATAAGCATGAGCTTATGCTTATGCTTATGCTTATGCATATGCTTATGCATAAGCATAAGCATAAGCTCATGCTTATGCTCATGCATGAGCATGATCTTATGCTTAAGTTTCTGCATAAGCTTATGCTTATGCATGAGCTTATGCGGAAATAGAGAATGCGAGAAGCTTATGCTTCTCTCATTCTCTATTTCCGCATAAGCTCATTCTCTATTTCCCACTCTATTTCCCCCTTCTCTCATTTCCCCCTTCTCTCCTTCTCTATTTCCGCATAAGCTCATGCTTATGCTTATGCGGAAATAGGGAAGGAGAGAAGGATAATAGAGAATGAGAGAAGCATAAGCTTATGCTTCTCTCCTTCTCTATTTCTGCATAAGCTCATTCTCTATTTCCGCATAAGCTCATGCTTATGCTTCTCTCATTCCCCCTCATCTCTTTCCCCCTTCTCTCATTCGCATAAGCTTTCCCCCTTCTTTATTTCCGCACAAGCTTTCTCTTATGCATGAGCGTATGCGGAAATAGAGAACGAGAGAAGCTTCTCTCATTCTCTATTTCCGCATAAGCTCATTCTCTATTTCCGCATAAGCGTATACTTATGCATGAGCTTATGCGGAAATAGAGAATGAGAGAAGCATAAGCATGAGCTTATGCTTCTCTCATTCTCTATTTCCGCATAAGCTCATTCTCTATTTCTGCATAAGCTTATGCTTATGCTTCTCTCATTCCCCCTCATCTCTTTCCCCTTCTCTATTTCCCCCTTCTCTCATTCTCTATTTCCGCATAAGCATAAGCATGAGCTTATTCTCTCTAACTCTTGTTCTCTATTTCCCTTTTCTTCCTCTTCTCTTTCCTTTCCCTCTTCGTTTCTTTCCATCTTCTTTCCCTCTTTCCTTTCCCTCTTCTTTCCTTTCCCTCTTCTTTCTTCTTCCCTATGCCTATGCCTATGCCTATGCTTATGTTTGTTTTTTTTTTTTCTGTTTTCGTGTTTGTGTCTATGTTAGACATGGGATCACGTCGCTCATCCGATGAGTATGGACAGCCTCGCAGGAGGAGAGCTCACGATCTATATGCTCAAGAGGACTTTGATTCCTCTCATGCGACTACCCCGAGGACTACCCCTGGTCCCCGACTCCTCTCGGACCTAGCACTACGACTACCCCTGGTCCGACTCCTCTTCCACGTAGCACTGCGACTACCCCTCGGGGAACTCCTTTTCTAGCCACACATGGCTTTGTCGGGAGTCCCGACGAGTTTGTAGCGCAGATGAGCGATGAGGAGGCAGCGAGATTCTTCTCTCTACTCTCTCAGAGGATCTCAGCAATTCCTTCCCCTACACCGACGGGTGGACGTACTGCCTAGCCATCCCCTCATGCCCCTTCGACCGCGGGATCATCACCTGCGCATGCCTCTCGTAAGGGAAGCAAGAGTAGGATGGGCGGCTCATGTTGTGCTGACTCGGGAGATGTAGATGAGTCAGCACACTCATGCTCCTTTAGGTCTCCACTTGGTCTAGAGACATAGTATCAGTCAGGTCCCTTTCCCTCTCCTAGTCCCACTGCTACTCCTCGCTCTGGAAGCGCTCGCGCAGCTTCCGCTCCTTCAGACTCTGCTACCGTCAATCCCCCTTACTCTTCAGGGGATCTCTTCTATCAAATCACATATGCCCGAGAGATAATAGAAGATAAACAGGGCAAAGTAGTGATGGCCACCATGAGGAGGTTGATGAGTCATCACTTCAAGAGCGGCATAAATACTGATTGGCGGTATCAAGATGCCCAAAAGAAGCAGGCGGTGATCGATGAGTTAAAACAAAGATACCCTAATCCACCAAATGTGGAGTTTAATGACAATTATATGCGAGAGCGCATGGGTTTGGTCCTAAAGCATCGTAGATCAACCTTGCATACTTCCATCACAAAGGGGTTGGCTAAACCCAGCTGGGCAGACAAAGCTGATTGGAAGTACTTTAAGAAGCAACATAGGGACCATCCCGAAATGTTCGAGGGTCAGAGGAGGGCTGCAAAGAGATGGCTGGACGTCGTAGGTACTTCGCACTTTGGTGCAGGCGGACGGTATGCGTTCAAGGCAATCGTGGTAAATCTACTTCTTCTCATTTAATGTATTGTTCTATTTGTTTTACTTACATATTACATGCACTTTAGCTAACTCTAACTCTCGTGAATTGGATCCACAGCAAGCTGCGATGGGCCGTCTTCCTACAGATGCAGAGACACGACGCGCATTTCGGATAGGAACAAAGCCGTGGTTCATTAAGCAAGAGGCAATGGGAGTGACGGTCGCTGCTCGCACGGTATAAGTTTACTCCTACTTGTAATCTCACTTTTTAATTTAAGTTCCAATCTAATTTTCGATTTATATGGTTCACTCTTAGGGTCAAAGCTCAAGTGTCCCATCATTGGAGGCGAGCGATCAACAGGGCCAAGGATCAGACGCAGGTGGCGACGACGAGGGAGAAGATGCAGGTGTCGAGGACCAAGGAACAAGCCAACAAGACGAAGATGATTCGGATTCGGATTCGGATGAGTAGTAGTGGTAGTAGCATTTTATATATCCGCTCGTTTGAGCAATTTTGTATCGCCCTTTCGAAAGGGTAATTTTGTTACATTTAGACCTCCAAATGTTCCAGTAACTTCCCCCCCAACTAAATATACAGTCTAGAGGTGAAGTGGCTCAAAGGCCCTCTGAATGCGTGAAGATAATCAAATATTTGATCGTAAAACCTGATAAATTTGACTTTAGACCAAAAGCCCCAAATTTATTTTGCACTTTCAAGGCATATATGCGCTCCACGAGACAAGAGAATTCATCCTGAGTACTCCCACTGGACAAATTGTCGGTCATGCTACAAAAGCCCCAATTTGACAAAAATCAAAGTTGGACAAAATTGAACAAATCTGCCCATTGGGTGAAGGTACTCTCCGCATAAAAAATATAGCAATACTTTAAATCACTATAGCATCAAAAGCCCCATGTTGGGATGGCACATTCCGTGCATAAACACTGCAAATGTCCTCCACAGCTTATACAAGGCATGTGACTGCAAATCCCTTGAATTGCATCCAACAAAGGCATACACTGCAAGTGTCAATCAACAGATCATGCAAATGCATACACTGCACTAATGGGTGTACTCGAATGATTTCATTGACGTACAATCACTGGCTAGGTGATAGACCTGTCTCGACACTGTTTGCGGCATAAGCTAAGCCTCAGTGTGAGTACCCCTGGCTCAAATGCCAATGGCAAAATGTGATAGAGTAATGTTGTCTCGTAGACAATGAAAAATTAAGAAATTCCCCTCCTCGATATATGAGCCCAAGTAGGACTCAGTAGAAGATCCTCCACGTGTGATGACAAAAAAAAGATCACCATCAAGAAGCAGGAAGACACGAAACACAATATGTGTGCTTCCCTCGAGATATGAGAAAACGCAGAAATGCATGCCCCTAGGCACTCGATGCCCTTGCACCACCCACGCTAATACCTGTGCAATGATGTGTCTGAAAGCTCCCAAGATGTCTGTCGTACACGTTTGCAATCTGCCGGCTGTTAGCTGTTGGTTGTTGCCGCCTCTTGGATGCATATGCGTGCTGCTGCTCGCTTGCCTGTCACATATGCGTGCTGTTGCTGCGAACAATGGCTGGCTGTCGGGGCTGTTAGCTGCTAGCTACTAGCTGCTGAATGTAGCGCTGAATGTCTACTCCCTCACGATGGTGAAGCCGCCCATTGGCTGACTAAGTGAGAGAGCTGCGAGCTGAATCTTTCACGATGGAAAAGACGCTGCCCGTTGGCTGGCTGAGAACAAGCGTGACCCATGAGGATGGAGAGGATGGAGGGGATCAGGAGAGGAGTAGTAGAGCAGTAGCTCTAATACCAGTTGATGTAGAAGAGGGAGAGAGTAGGAGTTTGGGAGTGAGGAGAGGAGAAACACCCACAGTAGACACCAATAGGTGGGGATAAACAATGAGTGGTACCTACCCAAGTACACATAGTAGTATATATATATCTTTGGATAAGGCTAGGACCACTAGGCACTAAGTACAATGCATACTTAGTGTACTTAGCAGTACTAGACTAAAAACTGTTACATAGGGTGGCCAGTGCCTTTACCCCAACACATACCAATGATATTTTGGTCAGGGGTATCTTGATGTGGACCATGCATGACTACCCAGGATACGGAGAGTGCGCAGGTATGTGGTTGTGTCTTTACATGTACAATGAGGGATTATGCTTTTTTTACTCTCTTTTGCACGCATGTCTTGTACTAACACATTCATGCACGCGTGCAGGACTTGTTACAAGTGGGTACCATGCTTGTCCTGTTTGTGGACCGGCTCTGAAATCGCTTGCACGTTACTCCAAACATATGAGGAAAAATGTTTATGAAGGTCATGCGCGATACCTTCCGCTCGACCATCTCGCACGTGGAGGTCAGCTTGGATTCAAGCTTGGAGGGAGAATAGAGAGGAACCTTCTCCTGGTATGAAGAGGCTATCGATCTTTCAGGAGCTTCCTTATTAGGGTCAGTTACAAATCAATCATCTCTTGGATCCCATGCATATCTTCAAGAATGTGGGGGCTACTATTTGGGCACACTTGGTTGGTTCCAAGGACTCGAGAGGAGTGTGAGAAGACTTGCGTGCTATGAATAGGATGTCTCCTTTGTGGCCCCAAGTGCATGCTTCGGGAAAAGTTGTCCTCCCGAAAGCAACGTGGATCCTCTCTACGAGGGAGGATGCAGCGGTCAAGGCAGACATTGCCTCTTTTCAAACACCGACAGGGTACATGCATTGCTTGAAAGGAGCATTTTCAAAGGACAATAAGCTTAGTGGCCTCAAGTCCCATGATTGGCACAAGGTCTTACAGGTATTCTAAGTAGAATTAGTGTATTGATAATCATGATGCGTTAGCGTAATTATTATTATGTTATATTGTTGACATGACTTCATTGTTGCTTTGATAGTTCATCCTCCCAATTACAATAGAAGGGTGCTTACAAGAAGATGTTAGAAATGCTATATTCAAGATCTGTGGTATTGTGAGGTATTTTCTTCATGGACCTGTGAAATAGGTGGATATCTCAAATATCTTACATATGCATGGACATGTGAAATAGGTGGATATCTCAAAAAGAGATCTCTATATCGAGCATCGAGAAGGCTAGGGTGGAATCCATCGAAGCTGTATGCTTGCTTGAGAAGCACTTTCCCTCGAGCATTATGACAACTCAAGTCCACTTGCTTGTGCACATAGTTGATGAGGTGGCTATAGCAGGTACCGTTCATAGTCGATGGATGTTTTTTCTCGAGCAGTTTATGAAAACTTTAAAGGGGTTTGTAAAACAAAGAGCAAGACCGGAAGCAAGCATGGCAGAGGGATGGCTTGTGCAAGAGTCATTAGTATATATCACAGAGTTTCTTGTATCCACGGATCCTGATATGCCGCAAGCTTGGCACAACAAGGATGATGATCGCATCGTTGGCGAGGTTCCCCAAGGAAAAGGGATTGAAAGAAAGATGAGCGAAGAGCAAATGGAGAAATTCAATAAGTTTTGTATCCTCAATAGCCCTGAGATGTAGAAGTGGATTGAGAGATATGAAGTGGCCAAAGCAGAAAGAATAAATGCAAGGACGAGATTCAGAGTAATGTACAGGCGATCACAACCATATCCACGAGATTTGGCTCTTCTCCCTACTCACATGTCACTTGATTGGCTACAACTGGCTCTACGTAAAGCCGAACATGATGGAGAGACAATAAACGAGTGTGAGCGAGAGTTATCATCTGGATGTATGGTGCATGTAAGTTTCTTACCTCTTGACATAATTAAGTAATTATTTGTGGCAATATATGCTATAAAATAGATGCATCTTCATTGTTTTAATGATGCTCTTTTACAGTACAAAAAGTATAGTGCATTATGGTCATATGGACGACATTTTCGCGTGGAACGCATCCATTCAAAGAGAGTTATGTATGATTGTGAAGTCATGGCTAACTTCACACTACAAGGCACAGGCCATTTTCCAACGGAAATACCGATGCTTTTACATTAAAATTTTTTTTTTTCACGAGCACAAACTTCACTATAAGTGTCGCTAAAAGCGTCAGAAAAGGACCGTCGCTATAAAGCATCGCTATATATCGACATTGGCAAACATCGCTATATAGCGACACTGGTAAACATCGCTATATAGCGACAATTAATAGAAGTAAAAAAAAAAGGGTTAGTGGGGCTAAATAGGGCTTCCTTTTGGCCCTGTTTAGCCCCACTAATCCCTTTTTTTTTTTTGTAATTACAAAAGAAAGTTTTTTATAACAAAATTTCCCTTGCTTGCAGGGTGATACAAAATTGTTCTTGTGAAATGATGAGTAACAAATGCATATACATGTCGGACATATACAACAGTAATCAGGCATTTTCATCAAAAATCAGAGATTTCCTGTTTTTTTTTTAATAGTCCGGGACTGTCACACAGCAGGTTTGACCAGTTTTGACCATCAGAGAGCCAAAAAGTAATGCTGTTTTTTATTCGAATTATTCTGGGATGTTTTTGGAGCATCTTGATGCAGCTGTACCGCACTTTTGCCAGTGAAAATCACAGGAACAGCTTGCTGTACCTTTTCTGCAGCAAGTGGGAGAAAGACTTTAAGGTGGTTTTGTGCCACTGAAACAGTGAAAGATCACTTTCAACTTCACTTCCACTGTGGGAGATTCATTTGGAGTGACTTGTGCTTTAATTGCATGCCTATACAGGGAGTCAGGCAGTTCCATTGAGAAACAAACTCTTCTTTCTTTACCATGAGTTCTAGTAGCGACGTGTCGTCCTTGTTCCAGATAAAGAAGCTCGAAGGAGCTAAAAACTACGACATATGGAGGACACAATGCTACAATATGTTGATGCAGAAGGACCAGTACAAACCTATAAAGGAGAAGGGTGTTAAGCCCTCCAACATTACTGATGAGCAGTGGGAGAAGATGGAAAACTTGGCCATGTCAACCATAATGCTTACAGTTGTTGATTCATTGGTTGTAGGCATCAGAGATGAACCTACTGCGTGGAGAATGTGGCAGCGTCTTGAGGATACATATGCCAAGAAAAGTGCCACGGGCAAAGCTTACTGGTTGAAGAAGCTTGTTGGGCTTCAGATGAAGGAGGGGACACCTATGTCCACTCATATTATTGAGTTCAACAGCATTTTCAGCCAGGTGATGAACCAAGGGTTGAAGCTCGATGATGAGCTGAAGGCTACACTTATCCTATGTTCTCTTCCTGAGTCATGGGATACATTCAAGACTTCTACCAGCAATTCGAATACCATACTGTTATTTGCAGAGGTGGAGAGCGCTCTTCTACAGGAAGAGATGAATAGAAAGAATAATGTTGTTGGGAAGTCAAATGCCTTGAATGCACGCAGCAGGTCAAAGACACGTGGTAAAGACAAAGAAAGAGAAAGGAGCAAAGAAAGATCTTGTCTGTAATTATTGTGGCAAGAAGGGACATGTAGAGAAAAAATGTTTTCAAAAAAAGAACGACGAAAGAGCCAAAGAAGGCAAGGCTCAAGGCAAGTCAAAGGGCAAAGAAAAAGAGGATCTACATGTTACTTATGTTAGTGACAGTGACAGTGGATGTGAGGTATGCTTCACTTCATCACTGAAGGCTCATACACTTCATGTTGGAGATGGATCAGATATGCTTTCCTGGATTATAGATTCAGGTGCTTCCTTTCATGTGACACCCTACAGAGATCTGTTTGTCAGATATGCAGGTGGGCAAAAGGGAGTTGTTTTTCTTGGTGATAACCATGCATGTTCCATCATTGGCATAGGTGATGTCAGGCTTGTTCTTGAGAATGGCCAGTAGTTAATGCTTAAAGGGGTTAGGCATGTTCCTGAGGTGAAAAAGAACTTGATTTCCACAGGGTTGTTGGATGACGATGGTTATCATACCACCTTTGGTAATCAGAAGTGGAAAATCAGCAAAGGGGCAATGGCTATAGCCAGAGGTCCTAAACTTGATACTTTGTATTCACTTCATGCAGGACATTGTCCGCATTCCGATGTAAATGCCGCCGAGCTGCCAAAGATTTTATTGTGGCATAGCCGGCTTGGCCATATGAGTGTTAAGGGAATGGAGCAACTGGCTCATTTTGGTTACTTGCCAAGTCTAAAATTTTCAGATTTAAAGAAATGTGAATTTTGACTCTACGTTCGTCAAGTACAGATTCCTCATAAGAGGGCATCAAATCAGAAATTACAGCTCTTGGAGCTTGTCCATACCGATGTATGTGAGATGCCTACTGTATCTTTAGGAGGAGCAAAGTACATTTTGTCATTTATAGATGATGCCACCCGCAAAGTGTGGGTTTACACTCTTAAAAGAAAGAGTGATACCTTTACTGCTTTCACTAAGTTTGTTGCACTGGTCGAAAATGAGACAGGCAAGAAACTGAAAGCTTTGAGGTCTGACAATGGTGGAGAGTATTTGTCCAAAGAGTTACAGGAATTTTGTGAGGCAAAGGGCATTCAAAGGGTGTTATCTGCACCGTATGATCCACCACAGAATGGTACTGCTGAGAAAATGTTCAGGACCATTCAAGAAAAGGTCAGATCTATGTTGTCACATGCTGCGTTGCCCCACACTTTTTGGGCTGAAGCTGTAAAGACAGCTGTGCACCTTATAAATAGGTCACCGAATAAGAGATTATGTGGTGGTGTGCCTGAAGAGGCATGGACGGGTAAGCCTCCGTCTTACAAACACCTACGGGTCTTTGGTTGTGTCGCGTATGTGCATGTACGCAGGGAGGACAGGACTAAATTAGATCCAAAGACTCTGAAATGCATTTTCCTAGGGTATGGTGACAAAGGTGAGATGGGCTATAGACTATGGGATCCCACAAACAGAAAACTTATACGCAGCAATGATGTTGTGTTTGATGAAACCATCATGTTCAAGGAACCTATTGTACAACAGGGACCTTTAAAAGTAACTATTGATGATGACATGCATCATGGGCAACACAGACCGGCTATAAATCAGCCACAACAGCAGCATAATCAGCCATTAAATGATGCTGTAGCAGGTCCAAATGGATAGCCAGATATGGCAGATGATATCCCAATGAATGTACCACAGTTAGATGATCTTCCTGACATGCAAATGCAGCCAGAACTGGGTGATGAATAGGCTGGACAGCCACCTCATGATGATGGTCATCAGGTTAGAAGGTCAACCAGACTGACACGGCAGCCAGACAGATTTATTCCTGGCTTGATTATCTAATGCTCACTGATTGTGGAGAGCCTTCATGCTACAGAGAGGCTAGGCAAAGGGCAGACAAGGTTCAATGGGATCTTACTATGAAGTCTGAAATGGATAGTCTTCACAAAAATGGCACTTGGGAATTGGTACCCTTGCCTACTGGTAAGAAAGTACTGCCATGCAAATGGGTTTATCGACTTAAAGTCACACCTGGTGAAAAGCCAAGGCATAAAGCCAGACTGGTTGCCAAGGGGTTCAAGCAGGAATATGGTGTTGACTTTGATGAGATATTCTCTCCTGTCGTTAAGATGACAACTCTCAGAACTGTACTAGCATTGGTTGCACATGCAGATATGGACTTGGTCCAAATGGATGTCAAGACGGCATTTCTTCATGGTCATTTACATGAAGAGATTTTTATGCAGCAGCCAGAAGGTTTTACAGTGAATGGAAAGGAGAAGCTTGTGTGCAAACTGAAGAAAAGTCTTTATGGTCTTAAGCAGGCACCCAGAGAATGGTATCATAAGTTTGATACATTCATGTGAACCCAAGGTTATAGGAGAAGTGACATTGATCACTGCTTGTATACCAAGAAAGCTTCAGATGGCAGTTTACTGATCCTCATTTTGTATGTGGATGATATGTTGATTGCTGGAAAATCTCATAAGGAGATCGATGCCTTGAAGAAAAGATTGCACCAAACCTTTGATATGAAGGATCTTGGTGATGCCAACCATATACTGGGCATGCGGATACTTCGGGATAGGGAAAAGCGGTTGCTATACTTGTCTCAGAAGAAATACATTGGCAAGGTCTTGCAGAGATTTCACATGGAGGGGGGGAAGAGTATTGGTACTCCATTGGTGAAAATCAGTGCTTTGGACAGCCCTCAGACAGATGCCCTCAGACAGATGCCGAGAGGGCTGAGATGTCAAAGATTCTGTATGCATCAGCGTGTGGCAGTCTCATGTATGCTATGGTTGCAACCAGGCCCGATATTGCGTTTGCAGTGGGAGTGGTTAGTAGATACATGGCTAAACCTGGCAGGAAGCATTGGGATGCAGTGAAAGGCATCATGAAATACCTGAAGGGTACACAGGACCTGTGTATATGTTTCGGCAGTCAAGATGCAAAAGTGCAGGGTTATACAGACTCTGATTATGCCGGTCACCTTGATACCCGGAAGTCTACTACCGGATATGTTTTCACTTTCATTGGAGGTGCAGTGTCGTGGGTATCTAGAATGCAGCAGTGCATTGCTCTGTCTACTACAGAAGCTGAATATATTGCAGCCACTGAGGCATGCAAGGAAGCTATATGGCTATCTCAGCTAGTGGCAGATTTGGGCTACTCTAGTGATACTCCATTGTTGCACTGTGACAGTCAGAGTGCCATACAGTTGGCACGAAATCCTATTTTTCATGCAAAGAAGAAGCACATCGACGTGAAGTATCATTTTATCTGGGAGGTGCTTGAGAACAAGCAACTTCACCTTGTGAAAGACCAGCAGATCTGTTGACCAAAGGATTGGCTGCTGAGCGGTTTGCACATTGCAGACGGCTAATGGGTATAGGTTAAGGCCAGTCTACTGGTCTTGTATATTATGATGTATATGCTGTTTTTTTTTTTCTTTTCTTTCTCTTGAGGGCACATTGCCTTTAAGTGGGAGGTTATTGGGGTAAAGGCACTGGCCACCCTATGTAATAGTTTTTAGTCTAGTACTGCTAAGTACACTAAGTATGCATTGTACTTAGTGCCTAGTGGTCCTAGCCTTATCCAAAGATATATATATACTACTGTGTGTACTTGGGTAGGTACCACTCATTGTTTATCCCCACCTATTGGTGTCTACTGTGGGTGTGTCTCCTCTCCTCACTCCCAAACTCCTACTCTCTCCCTCTTCTATGTCAGTATGTCTAGGAGCTCTAGAAATATCAAAGACCTGCACTCCTCTCCATAATATCTGTAACTCCTCTATCAAAGGTGCCATGTACACGTCCATGTTTTTTGCCTTGTACTTTCCTAGCACAAGTAGTGCAAGCATGAGGTGTCCCTTTTTTATTGTTAGCCATGGTGGGATATTGTAATTCACCACGACTATGGGCCATGTCGACCAAGATGTCGAGCATAACCCGAAAGGATTCATGCCATCCATGGCTAGCCCAAGATGTAAGTTGCGTGGCTCCCTCACAAAGTCCAGCCACTGATTATCTATGTGCTTCCAAGCTGCAAAATCTACGGGAATCCTCAATGTGTGATCAGTGGACCGATGAGATGCATGCCATGTCATCAACTCCACTATGGATTTGCATCGGAACATGTGTTGTATTCTTGTAATGATGGGAAAGTGTCTCAAGACCTGTGACTACCCCTCGGGGAACTCCTTTGCTAGCCGCGCATGGCTTTGTCGGGAGTCCTGACGAGTTTGTAGCATAGATGAGCGATGAGGAGGCAGCAAGATTCTTCTCTCTGCTATCTCAGAGGACCTCAGCAATGCCCCCCCCTACACCGATGGGTGGACGTACTGCCCAGCCATCCCCTCGCGCCCCTTTGACTGTGGGATCATCACCTGCGCATGCCTCTCATAAGGGAAGGAAGAGTAGGATGGGCGGCTCATGTTGTGCTGACTCGGGAGATGTAGACAAGTCAGCACACTCACACTCCTTTAGGTCTCCACTTGGTCTAGAAACACAGTATCAGTCAGGTCCCTTTCCCTCTCCTAGTCCCACTGCTACTCCTCGCTCCGAAAGCGCTTGCACAGCTTCCACTCCTTCAAACTCTGCTACCATTAGTCCCCCTTACTCATCAGGGGATCTCTTCTATCAAATCACATCTGCCCGAGAGATAATAGAAGATAAACAGGGCAAAGCAGTGATGGCCACCATGAGGAGGTTGATGAGTCATCACTTCAAGAGCGGCATAAATACCGATTGGCGGTATCAAGATGCCCAAAAGAAGCAGGCGGTGATCGATGAGTTAAAACAAAGATACCCTAATCCGCCAAATGTGGAGTTTAATGACAATTATATGCGAGAGCGCATGGGTTTGGTCCTAAAGCATCGTAGATTAACCTTGCGTACTTCCATCACAAAGGGGTTGGCTAAACCCAGCTGGGTAGACAAGGCTGATTGGAAGTACTTCAAGAAGCAACATAGGGACCATCCCGAAATGTTCGAGGGTCAGAGGAGGGCTGCGAAGAGATGGTTGGATGTCATAGGTACTTCGCACTTTGGTGCAAGCGGATGGTATGTGTTCGAGGCAACCGTGGTAAGTCTACTTCTTCTCATTTAATGTATTGTTCTATTTGTTTTACTACATATTACATGCACTTTAGCTAACTCTAACTCTCGTAAATTGGATCCACAGCAAGCTGCGATGGGTTGTCTTCCTACAGATGCAGAGACGCGACACGCATTTCGGATAGGAAAAAAGCCCTGGTTCATTGAGCAAGAGGCAATGGGAGCGGCGGTCGATTGGGCTGAGGTGGCTGCTCGCATGGTATAAGTTTACTCCTACTTGTAATCTCACCTTTTAATTTAAGTTCCAATCTAATTTTTGATTTATATGGTTCACTCTTAGGGTCAAAGCTCAAGCGTCCCATCATCGGAGGCGAGCAATCAACAAGGCCAAGGATCAGACGCAGGTGGCAAGGACGAGGGAGAAGACGCAGGTGTCGAGGACCAAGGAACAGGCCAACAAGACGAGGATGATTTGGATTCGGATGAGTAGTAGTGGTAGTAGCATTTTGTATATCTGCTCGTTTGAGCAATTTTGTATCACCATTTCGAAAGGGTAATTTTGTTACAAATAATGTTGTATATGTCCGACATGTATATGCTTTTGTTGCTCATCATTTCACAAGAACGATTTTGTATCACCCTTTTCGCAAGGGAAATTTTGTTATAAAAAAACTTTGTTTTGTAATTACAAAAAAAAAAAAGGATTAGTGGGGCTAAACAGGGCCAAAAGGAAGCCCTATTTAGCCCCACTAACCCTTTTTTTTAACTTTTGTTAATCGTCACTATATAGCAACGTTTACCAGTGTCGCTATATAGCGACGATTAACAGTGTTGCTATATAGCAACGTTTATAGCAACGATCCTTTTTCGACGCTTTTAGCGACACTTATAGCGACATTTGCGCCTGTGAAAAAAAAAATTTAATGTAAAAAGCATCGGTATTTTTGTCGAAAAATGGCCTATGCCTTGTAGTGATATTTCTATACTTGTTTTAGCCTTTAAGGTTGCTACCAAATAGCAAGTTTTTTTTGAGCGAGTATGTGAGTTTTTTTTAAATATAATACACATTGGGAGAGATGCTAGCAATTCTAACTCCACATGCATGCAAATATGGTCTCATGGAACCAATATGAGGCATTCTTATAACCCACAAACCTAGGCTCTTGTAGTTGATCATACAAATTAACTCTAAACAAGAAAAGTAGTAAGATCTAAGAAAGAGAATGATCACAATTGTTCATAAAATTCTTGGGGATAAGTTTTGCCACCAAATGCATTTACTTTATTATACATGAAATCATCTTAGTCGCTCAAGTCTATGGGAAAAAAAACATGTTCTAGGAGACACAAGGCATTGGAGAAGTTCAAATCCATGACCTACCAAAGAAGCAATAATATGTATGAAAGAGCAATGATCTCAACTATTCATAAATATCTTGGTGATAAATTCCACCAACAAATGCATTTCCTTTTTTAAACATGAATTCTTGAGAGCTTCAAAGAGACAATGAGATCATCTATAAACTATCTTGCTTGCTCAAGTCTAAAGGAAAAAACTTGTTCTAGAAGACACAAGGCATTGAAGAAGTTCTAATTTGCATGTGACTTTTCAAATTTGCATGTGATTGTACAAATCCATGACCCGTCAAAGGAGCACTAAGATCTAAGAAAGAGAAACAATCTTAACTATTCATAAAATTCTTGGGGATAAATTCTGCCAACAAATGCATTTCCTTTTTTATACACGAAATCTTGAGAGCTTGGAAGAGACAATGAGATCATCTATAAACCATCTTACTTACTCGTCTATGAAATAAAAAAACATGTTCTAGAAGACACAAGGCATTGAAGAAGTTCAAATTCATATGTGACTATTAAACTCCATCACTTGCGAAAGGATCACTAACATCTAAGAAATAGAAAACAATGTACATAAAAAGAAACAACAAAATGTTCTTTCAAAACTTGGGAAACTGTATCAATGCTTGATCAAAGCAATACAAGGTCATCCAAAAAAATATATCTTAGACTACTTTGTTTTCTCCTCCACTGCAATGTCATCCACAAAAATACATTTGGGAGCCAATTTCATCCTTTTCTTATGAGGGTTCTCATCCTCTTCACATACCATCATATCTGCAACTTCTTGCACATAGCATGGCAATGCACTGCAATCATCACCACGGACTATGTCAATGGCAAGAAAATCCCAAATCATATTCACTCCCTAAAATATAGAAGCACAAAAAATACAAGGATGCTAAAGTAAAGGTACAGCACTAGTCCTCCTCTGGATCCTATATTTAAAACCCTTATTCAAAACTAGGATTCCAAATGAACTCCGAACTGTTGTCCCTCCACTCAACTTTATTAAACATTGCACCCTCATCTCATTTGGTAACTATTCATTTCTAAGGAGGTCTAGTTTCTCAACACCAATTTTAACCCCTCCCTCCTCTAAGTCAATGCTAGTCACCAATTTGAACCACTCTTCACCCTATTTAGGATTTATAATTCCCAACCACTTGTTCATTTTATTCTCCCATCTTTTTTTCACAATTGTCTCAGGTCCTGCACAAAAGAACAAGATTGAAGTGCAAACAAATAGATAAAAAAGAATATTTTCTTTGGATGAGCATTATCATAACTTTTTCTTTGATGGCTCCCCTTTGCCATCACTCCACCTCAATCTCATGTTCAATTGTGCTCGATTAGGCAATATATAAATAAACGAAGGCATAACATAATGCACTTTAGTTAAAGAATAGCATGAAGTAACATGCATGAAACAAATTATATATCATGTAGGCATTTGAAACATCATCTTTGCCAAAAGGAACCTTGTTATCATGCAATGATTTGGAAATTGTTCATGAGCAAAGAAGAAACGATTTAAAAAATGGTGGAGAGGAGGCATGAAATACCTCATATCACATTCACATAGTTTTCCCAATCAGCCTTGACATCATATGTAACTTGAATATGAGGCCCATCCATTGTTTGCATTGCCAAAATAAAAGACCCCTTCTCCTCAATGTACCCATCCTTTCTAAATGTGAATCCCATCTCCTTTGACTGCTTACCCACAGTCCTTTTTTTTTTGTTCATTTGAATCCTACACAAAGGGATTTTGGGAGGAAGAGTTCTTCTAACAACTCTAATTCTCTCCAATGTTCTTTGAAGAATCTCCTGTGAAAACTCAATTGGCACATTGAGTTCCTCATCATCATGCTCTTGTGACTTTGTTTCTGTGACCTTTGTTTTAGAAGGTATTTCTTTCATCTCCATAGTAGTATCCATGTCCTCACAAGATTCGCCTTCATCATGGCTTATCTCAATCATCTTCTCTATGTCAGCCATCTGCACATGCTTATAGCTTGTATTCTTTCGAGAACTTGTTTTACAATACAAAACAGATAACTGAGATGATGACGTCTTCATAGTAGATCTTGTCAAGACCATTATTTAATCAATAAGAAAGAGATATTAATTAGTATACACCAAAATCAACTAACCTTCATGCTTAGAAAATGACAATGCAAAGGCCACACACCTAAGAAAATGACACCATTGATAGAAGAATCCTCAAATTTACACCTACATAATCAAAAAGAAATATATTGACATATTAGAATAATTGAAATAAATTATCAACATAAGAAAGAATTTCATACTATAGAATACAACAAATACGCATTCCCATATAATGTGTTGGCAAAATTGCCACAAAGTCCCATTCCCATTCTAGAAGAACATTAGTGTAGCATATCCTTTTTTAACGATGGGGAATGACTCCCCACACTAGATGATGACAATATCCATAGAATCAACTTTTTCTTGTTCATTCCCAACTATGTCTAATTCATCTTATTCCTTATACCTTTCATGATATCTCTCATATAATCAGGAACAACTCTCCCATAGTTTAGTACATTGATATAATGGAACTCCGGAGTCATATGAATCCAAGCTTGATGGAAACAGACTGTTTAATGCAATGGAAGGAGAGCAATTGAATTGCTGAGAGGGGGGCAATACCAAACCAATCACAATTGAAAACTTCATGCCAATACCGAACTAGTAGACTTACAATACCAAACGAGAGATCGATTCTACCGCATTGTAGACTGCCCGCCACCGAACCAAAGATTGATTCAACCCATAATGGAGACATCTAGACTTGTAGGGGGGGCTTGGTGTCGAGCCCCCCCTTGGGGCTTGTTTCAAAGAATAGATGTGTAGACTAGTATGGGGGGCTCGGCATCGAGCCCCCCTTTTTGACTTGTTGCAAATAGTTGGAATTGAGATTGATAGGGGGGCGTGATTGTTCACAGACATGTAGATTTTATGAAGCCCCCCTTTTCGACTTGTTGCAAACAACAAGAATAAGACGAGCACTAATCCATGGGGAAAGTAAACATTTCTTCTTCTATAATTTCCGTCCACTGCCTCGCCATTAAAAAATTTCATTATGAAGACTTGTAGGGGGGGCTCGATGCCGAGCCCCCATTTACTTCCAAAAGAAAACAAATAGAGATATTGATAGGGGGGCTCAGCCCCTTAGTTTGCTTTGTTGAAGGGCTCTGTGAGTTGCAGACGTTGCTCAAGAAGAAATGTCAAAAGTTTAGTATGGCAACAGGGTGGAGATGGACTACATGAGGAGTTCGTTGAGGAATCAAATATGTGTGTCACATGGCCACGGAGTAGATTAACTAGAAATATCTAGTATTAGTCTGTCTTGTGGTCTGCATCAAATCCATCTAAGATTGTACATATCAAAATTTTGAATGTGGCGAAGAGTCTCGTCAAGAGATCGCCCAAGTAGCATACACGTAGGAAATCACTATCTTCTCTTTCGAGTGATAGAGTGTCTTTGCTGCACTCTACAAGAACTCCATCTCTGATTTTGTGAAGCTTAGATGAAAAGGATGGCCATCGTTGAGAATAATGCGCAAGTCTAGATCCAGCTACTATGGAGCTTGCTATTGATGCGAGGTTGGAGCAGATTCGAAACAATCTTATTGCATTTTCTTGAGCTCGAGCCTTCAAGAAGGAAGAATGGGATCATGATTGCCATCACCAAGTGCGCATGTCCTGACCTTTCTTGAGATAACCTCGCTCGATCATGTTGTTGGGTGTGTCTGGCAAGAATGCGGAATCCATAGTCATGATAACCGCTGGCACAACAGCCGGTGCCAGAGAAACTCGCCAAAAACTCGCCATCCCCAGGGTGTAAGGTGCTCGGTTCCAAAATTGATCAAGTTTGCACATATAATTCTGATGGTGATGGCGAGCTAGAACATGATATTGAGAGCTCCGTGAATCTTTGGGGGAGACATCTCGGAAAGATACATAAGCACGGCCTAATTGGAAAACCCAACGCCCACACTGAGCAAGATGCGACTTATGATGAGCATGGCAACATTGTTAGTGCCACCATTAATGGCAGTACCGACGAGGAAGCTAACTCCACTAGTGAGCATGGAAGATTTTCTGCCAAATGCGTGAGTAATAGTGTAAGCACAGAAAGATGCAATGAGGCCAGTGATGTAAAGTGGAAGTGAAAGTGGTGAAGATTTCGCTGTTGAATTTACAGTAATCGTTGGGGCTGTTATGCTTGTTATGTTCGACGAAGGGGAAGGGCAAATTTGAGCAGTGAGCAAGCGTGTTCTCATGTCCACAACAGAGAATAGATCACACACAGAGACTCAGATAAAAATCCAAAACCTTTGTTTTGCAATTGAGGTTGGCCTTCATCCATAACTGCACAGTTATTGGCCATCTTTTCACCCCTTTCCAAGGTGATTTCCACTTCACATAAAGTGATTTTGTAGGAGCATTTGCACATCGTTTCTAGAACCTATTGTTGCACTGTGAACAAGGAAGGGCAACAAACATACAAGCTGCTATTGTTGTTTTTATGACAAAACATTCATTTTTAGGACTAAATAACTCTTTTCTGGTGTAGAATTGCACTTTGTGCTGAACTGGAAAGTTGTAGTTCGCAGAATGGACTACAACTTTGCTTTTGGAAGCAAGTTGATCTGGTATATGCTACAGGAGTTATAGCCTCTGCAAAATCACAAAAAGTTACAGTCTAGTGTCTATTTGTGACCAATGTGCAGGAAGCAATTTTTCACGTGGGAATATTTGAGAATCCACAAGGATTTGTCTCTTGGGGTCAACTGACAAGTTGTAGATCTTTTAAAGCTACAACTTTTTTGTTTACAGCTTTGGCATCCGGTCTTTTGGTGAAAAGATATCGCTGTTCAAAGACAGGGATAGCGTGTTATCTTGCCCAAAGTGGCTGTGAGGTATTGTTGTAGGAATTTCTCTTGCACAACAATGAATTGAGAACTCACAGTAAATTACAAAAAGTGATTGGGATCTCACTTTAGTCCAAGGGCATTATTGGCATTTTGGCTAGTCACTTTGGCACATTTGGCAAGTAGTGAATGCTTGATTTTGATGCTAAAGGATTGCGCACTTGAGGTGATGCAATAAATGCCATTTCGATGCATTATGGATTTGCATTGGTGGATGCTGCACTGATGTTTATGGATAGTTGAGCTAGGCTCCTACTGCCATTGCTCTTTTGGTTCAGTGCATTGCTTACTTGGATTGCTAGGCATTGGCAGGTTACTGGGCTGCATATATTCCTGTTTATGCCTCTTTATGGCTTAGTGGTGCTTTTGAGCATTGGATCAGCCAGTTTATTTGGAGACCTGATTGGTCTGGACAACACTATGATATTGAGAGGTTGGATGGATCAAACTTTCAATATTGGAAAGAGTAGATTTATGATGTGTTAGTGCAGAAGAGGCAGCATAAGCCCATTTAATGCAAAGGTGTCAAGCCTAATAGCATTAAACAGAGTGATTGGGATGACATGGATGAGCAAGCACACTCTATCATTCAGTCATCACTCTCGAAGTCACTCTACTTGCAGGTACAAGATGGTGTACAGGGTGTAGACTGCCATGCATATGAGTTCTATACTCATATATGTCGAATGTATGACCATGATATTGTTATGTTATAGCATGATGGGTTGAAATTCCCTAATGGGCTGAAATACAGCCTTGATATGCACTCCAGAGGTAGATCAATTGGTAGAAATAGGTCATGTTCAAGGGGGAATTCCAAGAGCAAGTCTAGCTCTCGGACTTGTGTTAGATGTTTCTATTGTGGAAATTATGGCCACATGAAAAAGTACTACTGGAAATGGCTAAGAAAATGCAAGAAGAAGAGCAAGGTTAAGAATGATAGGAAGAAGCATGTTGAGTTTCAAGGTGTGGATGCTAGGGTTTCCACTGATAGTAGCAGTGATGAAGGCATTCTTTTGTATGTCTGACACCTCCTTCTTGGTCACTGATGTACCCATTCTCGATGATTGGATATTAGATCCATGTGCTTCATGTCATATGACCCCTCATAGGTCATGGTTCAATGCATATCAGGAATGCATTGTGGGGGGCAGTTTGATGGGCACTGATCATTCTATGGATGTCTATGGTTACAGGGATATCCACCTTGTTATGCCTAGTGGCTCTATTCTTGTTCTATAGAGGGTTAGACATATACCAAGGCTTTCTATAAGCAAGATCAGTACTGGACAGTTAGTTGAGGCAGGTTATCATGTCTCTTTGGGTGATCATGCATGGAAGATTGCTAGAGGCAATTTGGTTATGGCTAAGGGATCACGGGTTGGATTCTCTTATGCATTGCATGTATCAGGTGTCTAGGATCAAATGATTATGATTAGTAAGCAGCCATCAGTTAGTTTATGGTATGCCAGACTTGGACATAAGTCTGCTGCAGGTATGGAAGCCCTTACAACATTGAGATACATTCCTGTTATGGATGTCTCTCAGATTTTATGTCATGATTGTCATGATGGTCAGCAGTCAGGATCCTCTTTTGTGAGGAAGATAGTTAGTGAGAGGTATGTTGAGCCATTGCAGTTGGTTCATAGTGCAATTTGTGGGCCTATGCCTACCGTTTTCTTGGGTGGTGCCTCTTACTTTGTGACATTTATTGATGCTGCTACAAAGTACATATGGGTATATCCGATTCGTCAGAAACATGATGTATATGATACATTTCAGTGCTTCTTGGGTAATGCTAAAAATCAGTCAGGAAAGAAGCTATTGAGCTTGATGACTGATGGTGATGCAGAGTTTACCTCTTCTAGATTTCAGCATCTATGTGATACACTTGGAAGGATGTTGACCACTCCTCATCTTTTTGCTCATGATGCCTTGGCAGGAGTGCCTTGGCAGGAGGCATAAATCGGATTCTATTGGACAGGATTGGTAGCATGCTATGATATGCAAGTCTTACCGAATGCTATTGGGCTCAGGCATGTAAGACAGCTACATACTTGCTTAATAGGTCACCCAGGAGATCTCTGGATGGTAGAGTGCCATTTGACTTCTTGACAGGTAGGGCACCATGTTATGAGCATTTTTACATGTGTTTGGCTGCGAGGCTTATGCTCATGTTTCCCGATCCAAGAGGTGTATCTTCCTTGGATACAGTGAGTCCAGTAGGGACTTTAGGGTATGGGATTCTTCAGCTAGAGAGCTCATACGCAGCCATAATGTCTATTTCAGAGAGGATGCTATGTTTAGATAGCCCAGGACTGTGCATAGTAGGAGAGTGGTGTTCTAGGAGGGTGTAAGTGCACTGATACCTCCGAATTCTTTGCAGGGGCAGCCCATATCCCTTGGAGTGGGAGGTTTTTCCCACAGTGAGTAGGTTATAAAGTTGGGACAGCCACAATTACTTCCTGATTTTGGTCAGAGACGATCAGATGTCTCGAGTATTCCACAGGTTTATACTCCTATGGAGATTGTTGATGCATCTTCTATGGATAGTTACAGTTTGCTCCCAGGATGCGGAGTGCCTCTTGCAGATGAGGATGAGGCTATGCATGGTGAGGAGGATACCTTGGCTAATGATGCCCGGAATGATTCATTGGCTGGTTATGCCAAGACAGATGTGGTTTCTGTAGTTATTGACTTAGGTCATATTGCGCATGGGTAGGAATCATTGATATGTTTGCTTAGTAAGTGCCTCCATGGCCAGAAGCAATCCCCTCGAGCTTGGCTTCATAGGTTTGATACCGTTATGAGAGCTCGGGATGTGATGCACAGTGAGACAGGTTATGGTCTCAGTAATCAAGAGATTGCTATCCTTCTGAGGTACTTGCCATATGGTCCTTTATGGATAGGGATGCTTTGCATTGGGAGCTGCATGGTCTTGATGATGTTTGTCTTTCGATACTTGGTTGTTTCAATATGGAGAGGGGGAAGTTACTGAGTACTCCATCGCCTGTATTGGCTCCATATTTGAAACACAACAAGTTTGATGATCACAGATCAGTTGAGTAGCAGGTTATGGTTGATATGGTAGCCATAGTACTTCATGCATCCATGACTGGGTTGAGACTTGGTTCTCACATGTTTGCCATTGGGGCTACACTTCCAGTTCTTGCTTACATTGCAGTGGGAGTTGGTAGCATGATTATGGCAAATTTTGGCAGTAGGGAAGTGGTTGGGACATCAAGTCCTTATGCTTTCAGGAGCAGCATGCACGTGATGCAGGTTGGGTAGACCAGTAGATGTCTATTGTGCAGAGACATTTTCTTTGCACAGTGACAGTTCGGGTGCTATGGACTTAGCACGAGAGCACGTGGTGGTGGTGGTAGTGAGATCTGGCATGAGATCTTGGTTGACAGGCATCTACAACTTGTCATTTTCTATCCTGCGGACCTGATGTCTACTAGAAAATTGATTAATGAGAATAGCTTGCAAGAAAATTCAGCACCTAGTTTCAAGGAAAGAATGAACCATGCCCCTGGTCAACGAGTGTAATTTTTTTAATTTTGTGGGAATGATGTGACAAATTCATGGATTTCAAGCAACAAGATTATTGGTGCTCCAATAGCTCCTAAAAAGTGGCCAGTGCAAGTAGAAGTATGTTTGACAAGTGTAGAAGTAAGGAAGCTACAAAGATCCGGGTTTCTTCTGGATGTTTCTGAGATTTTGGGCAATTCTGATGCAAATAACACACCTAGTGGGAATCAAATACCAAACCTCTCAGAAAAAGTGACTCCTACCTCTAGCCATCGCAAGATGAAGTGTAGGACAAGCATTTCAAAGGCAATTGTAGATCGCATTGAATGCTCTTTGCATGCTACAGATAATGTGACCCCAGGAATGATTTACAAAGTGGATGAAGATGAAGAGTTCATGGTTGAAAGATTTGAATCTGATCCTATGGAAAAGACATATACAGTGCGTGTTTGCAGTGAACCATTATGTACTTGCAATGACTTCATTCAACATGCATCACAAGGAATATTTGTTCCATGCAAGCACATGTAGTTTACCTTCGTGTCTTGGGATAGAACATGGATTGCATGGCAATTCACCAACCCCGCCTCACTGCTATGGAGATCTTCCAATTGCTGACTTCTCCTAGAGTCTACATCAGCCATAAAACAATGTAGATTCACGATAAATTTCAGACCCATATTTCAAGTGGCATGCAGGATTTGTTTTGCCCATGTTACAGTCAAGTTGGAGTCATCAAATTCCCTTGATATTTATTTTCGGCACAACATTCATATAACCTAGACAATTTTGAATTTTTGCTTTGTAGTTGTCAATTGAATCAATGATGTGACATGCATCTCTCTTTTGGCCTCTATTAGATTCAATTTAGAGTGGTATCCCTTTGACATATATTAAATGACATACATGTGATGAAGCCTTGATACACTTTGCAAGGTCATGGATTTGAATAGTCACTTATGAAGTTGAACTTCTTGAGCACCTTGTGTTTTCTAGAACATGTTTTTTTCAATACCTTGTCATTAAATACATCTAAAAGGGATACCACCCTAAATTGAATAAAGGGATACCCTTAGATTAAATTTAGAGTGGTATCCCCCTTTGACATGATGAAGGGTCAATAGGATGCAAACATGCATGAACTCGGTGCATGAGCTCTCATATTGTATTGTTTGAAAAAAGCAATGTTCTAACATTGCATATTCATTTCAAAAATTAGCAAGCTTGAAATAAAGAAAAAGAAAAGCCGAGTGTATTAATGGGGTGCTCAGTCCTCAAAAAGAAAGACCAAGTACAAAAATTGGTGAAATATTAGCAAGTTACACATACAAGGCACGTAACTAGTAAATGTTGTATCTGCAATTCTAGTGAGTTACTGAGTTATGTAGATTTTGCATACAAATTCTTGAAATGAAGATGAATATTACATGTCAATTCTTTTAGTCATTGCATTCAAATGCCCCTCTTGATTGCATTCAAATGCCCCTCTTGTTTGCTTTACTCTTGTTGAAGTTTTCTAGTTAGCATCTCTTTTGCTCCCCAAATGGCATTTCCAACTTTCTCAACTGGTATTGGACACAAATACAAGTATATGGACCTTAGCATGACATAAAATATGATAGAAAAGATTATGATAGCTTTTCAATTGTTCTAACAATGTCATGGGCACTACTTTGTATGGAGGGCTTTGAAAGAGAAAACAACGAAAGGTTTCCAAAAACAAGAAACACACCGAAAGAAACGGTGTTTAGACTGTCATTGGACTTTAGCACGCCGTAACTTAAGCGAGTTCAGGAGGCCGAAGAGCTTCTCACCACTTCCATCATCTCTTTGGCCTTCTCTCTTGCCTTGTCCCCTTGCGTCCCTTGCATGAGCCTCCTCACCCCTCCTTCTACGTGCCTCCTTGCCACATAGATGACGGACGAATCCGCCTGCATATCCAACCATTTTAAGCAATCGTGCTCTGTTGCCGGTTGACATGAGGAAGCTTGGTGAAACAAGGGGCCGATCCCGTACGCTGGAATTTGAGCCACCCTAAACGCTTCGAAGGCATCGCGTTCTAGCTCAGGTACTGTGTGGATGAGAACCGTTCTAGATATGGCTTTCATACCAGAACAAACGTTCACCAAGAATCGAGCGAGGATGCCGGATGGATCAGCAACAAGAACTTCTTGGGGATAATGCTCGAGCGGAATAGCAGGAAGACCCTGGATACAGTCAATCATGACAGGGTTATCTTTTTTCCAGCGGGCATCTTAATCGAACCTGCAAAGCCATTAAGCGAAGAAGCGTGACCAGAACAAAGTTTTACAAGTCCCATCTTGGATTTTATAGCTTTTATCATGGGCCATTCTATCTTCAAGAGGGAGATATCCCTTCGAAAAGAGCTGAGGAAGGTTCCGAGTGGTTAAATATATACGCTATTGCAGTTGAGGTACAGTACTCGATCCTGGGAATTCCAAATTTATCGGCTACATCCTGAGTGTCGGGGACGAAGGAATCAGAGATGGCGAGGCGTTAATCCTACGACGCAAGAAATAACATTAGGCAGGTTACGGGATTCTCCAGGGTAAGCTTCTCAAGGAGCTGCTCAAGGCCCCGGCACATGGAGGGGGTGAAGTCGAAGAGGGAGTGCAGCTGGCCGGGCGGGAAACCATCAGGAACGACATGGATTTGGACATCGGAGGGGTGATGGGGGGAGGAGAGGCAATGCTTGTGTAGGAGCTGGGTGTACTCGGAAGAGTCGAAGTAGACAAAGGAGATGGAGAAGCCGAGGGAGGAGAGGGAGCGGGCGAGGAGCATGCAGCCATTGACATGACCTTGGCCAGCCGCAGGGACGATGAGTGTGTGGGGAGTTGCAGACGGCATGCCCACAACTGAAACTTGAGAATAGCACTAAAGAGTGAGACGAGTAGCTAGTGTGAGAGTGACGAGGGTGAGGCAGGTCGGTACTTAGATAACACGGCTTTTGTGATGGAACTCTTCTCCTCCCTCACGTCAGACGGTCTTCCATCCAAAATGGATTTGAATAGGCATAAGGAAAGGTCATTCTTCTCCTAGTGCACAAACCGACTCACAAAACGAGGGTCCAAAGCCAAAAACAAGAAGGCGGCTAATTATAACCACAACCTTTTGAACAAAATGTTCTTCATAAAAGCTCCTTTAATTTGGGTTGTTAAAAAAGTAGTCCAAAAGAAACTTTTGCACAAGAATTTTTTAAGCATATTGCTCACCTCAAGAGTGATGAAGAGCAAACTCCCTTCTCCCCCCTTACGTAACCAAGGAGAGCAACAACAATGGTGACTCAACTCTTCATGGTTGTTCTACATCCTCAAAGTCTATTCTAGAAGATACTTGCATGGGTCCACTCTTTTCCAAGGAGGACCATTTGCATGTCTTTTTATTCTTTGGGGTTGAGAGTGACTCAATTTCTTTCAAGAATCTTTCTAGAAAGGCTACCTTTTGTGATTGTAGTAATAGAGTGTCCCTCTAAGTATCCCCAAAGTGTTTCTAGAATATTTTCTTGGTCCAATGCATGTCTCCACTCTCCAACAATTCAAGTGAGGAATAAGTGGCTTATGGGGCCATTCTGAAGCTTTCATACATTGTAAATTCTGTCTACATATTCTATGTACATTTGATGAGGCATGAAACAATACTTGTCAAAACAATAAAGGATGATAGTTATTGCCCACACATTACAATAGAGGTTACAAATAACCACTGTCAAAACCTAGATTATCTTTTAAACTGTAGATAGCATTAAAAGAAAAATTGAAGAGTAGCTTTTGATTGAGCCATCAGAATGACATATCACACACTCCTCTCTAGTACCCATTTATGTCATTATAAATCTTACATCATGACTCAAACATATTTATATTAGGAATTCACAAGACATAAAAATATTCTTATGTCGACCAAAATATTGACTTATATATGTGTGTGTGTGTGTGTGTGTGAACAAAAACGCGGACTTATATTGCAAAAAGGGAGGGGGAACTCCCAAACAAAATCCCTTTATAAAGGAAATGGCCAACCAAACGGGTCAACACCCGTGGCTTGCACTAAGTATAACAAGACACACCCAACTACCATGAGGGCATTAACTATACATGTAAAAACCCGGTAATCTCCTACAATAACTGAGCCACCAGTTTATCTCTTTTGCCTAAGATACTCTCAAAATCAAGCAAAGAACTCTTGCAACAATCCAACAAAACTGAATCTGTAAATCCCTAAGCAATGAGGAGATAATCTATCCAAAGCAAAGCCTATTCCGTACTAACCAGACCACCTTTGTCACCGCAGCTCTAATGTATTGCCAATAAGCCTATTCCATACTGACCAGACCACCTTTGTCATTGCAGCTCTAATGTACCACCAATAAGCCACAAGCGTGGAAGGTAAACCTAAGGTATCACATAGGACCCCTCGTTTCCAGTTGGCTCCCAACCATCCAAGGCACTCTCCTTTTGGCAAACTCCACCTTAAACCACAAAGACCTAGTGGCTAGGCAATGTTGCATCACATGCAGAACATGCTCCACCGCTTTCCCACAAAGGCCCGAGCACATTGGGTTTACCATGAACCTCTTCCTGAGCTTCGCCTACAAAGGTAGCCAGTTATGTAGAAGCTTCTACAGTAGGAAACAACATTGTCCAACCCTACAATCTTTCCATATGCTTCTAAAAAACTCCCTTCCACTACCCAGAGGACCTCCTTAACCCCCATACTTTATTCAAATCATGAACCTCAACACATTCCTTCACCAAATGACTCTGGCAGAGATCTTATTCGTGCAAGTCGTACCACTGTTTCAGCCTCCATCTCCAAAATTCAACATAGCTGGATGGCCAAGATTGTACAATGTAACTCGCTAAGCTAACCATTCTTGTTAATTGCTAAATCAATCTTGCCAAAATGATTTTTTAATAAATTTTTGTCACTCTTATGTGTTTTGTATACTTATAAACACTCTGTAAAACATGATAGCTCATTGAAATCTTTTTTTTTGGAGGCATGCTATATAAAGTTTCAAATCTGAGTACTCTCTGTGTGCAACTCTGTGTTACCATACATTTGTGAGCATTTTGTAATCACATGTATATTTTTTTAAAATAGTCCTATGACTCTACCTTAAGCTCAAGAGCAAAAGCCGCATCTTCATCAAGTTGTGATTTTTTTGCCAAAACCTCAAAAAGACACTTTTATGTCCTATTATGCTACCAAACTAATGCTAAGCATCGCTCTGCTCTATTACTGTAGGCCGCGGGCATGTCCCCTTATGACGTCCAATTTTTATAAATGGCCTTTTTTTGGGTTTGACTAGCTCTATAAATATAAAATATTCTTTTTACAAAAAAAAAGAGTTTGTCTTCTATGAAAGATCCATACTCGTGTGATGCTCACCAACCATAAGAGTGGTAGCTAACCATATTAAAGTTGTTCTTTAGGCATTGCTATTACTAATGTTTTTGTGTCTTGCAAATTCCTAATAAACTCTTGTTTGAGTCATGACGTAAGATTTATAATGACATTGATGAGTACCAGAGAGCATAAGTGTTTTAGATATATATGCCATTCTTGTGGCTCACTCATAAGCTACTCCTTACTTTTTATTTTAGCATTATCTACATTCAAAAAAACAACCTTGCATTATTGGATGTATATTTTAAAAAGTTACAACAATGGTAACACGTATTTTTATGTAATGTGTCATTAATATATATCATGCTCTATACTTTTTACAAGTATTGTTCTTCTCTCTCATCACATGTACATAATATGTAGATAGAAAACTATGCATGGAGGCTTCAAATGTCCCCACAAGCTACTCATTCCTTGCATTGTAAGTGGGCCCCAATTTTTTTTTTGTTGAAGGCCCTTCCCCCAACACAAGATGAAGACAATACTCTATAAAGCAATATAAAAAAACATGAAAATGTTCTTGAGGAAAAAAAAACATGAAAATGGTCCTCAAAGTGGACCTAGACATTAGAATCTTCTAGAACACACTTTGAGGATGCTATTAAATACTCATAAAGAATTGAGTCAACCAACAGAATCTTCTTCTGGAACACACTTTTGAGGATGCTAACGTGACAAATTTAGTCACTTTTGAGCTATTGTTATTGCTCTTGCTCTTCAATCACTCTTGAGGTGACCCACATGTGCCCTAACTCTCGAAAATTCTTTTATGGTTTGTAGATGCTTAGAAGCTTCTTTTCCTTTACTTTTTAACTAGCCAAATTAGAGGAAGCACATTATGTGATCACTTGTGCTATTGTCTTATTAATCGTCTTACTCACGCGGCTTGCTCAAACGTACCCCGCGAGTGTCTCTTGTGCTTCCAACCTCCACGAGGTCCTTCCTTGTGTGAGTAGACTTTTCTTAATCCTTTTCTTCATTAAATCCTGGGAACCCACCTTATATATAGCCTACCTACTCTCAGAACATACATATCCCTCACTCTCAGGAAACTTTAGCGATCATGGGAACGTCGCCTGCAACTCCCCACGCACTCATCGTCCCTGCGGCTGGCCAAGGCCACATCAATGGCTGCCTCACTTCCTCTTCGACTTCACCCGGCCCGGCCAGCCTCACTTCCTCTTCGACTTCACCCCCTCCATGGGCCGAGGCCTCGAGCAACTCCTTGAGAAGCTTAGCCTGGAGAATCCCGTCACCTGCATCGTCTCAGATTCCTTCGTCCCAGACGCTCAGGATGTAGCCGATAAATTCGGAATCCCCAGGATTGATTACTGGACCTCGACTGCAAAGGCGTATTTGATGATTCGTAACCTTCCTCAGCTCTATTCAAAGGGATATCTCCCTCTTAACGGTAGGATGGCCTTGATCTTTAAAAATAAAAGATGTGAGTTGTAAAGGTCTGTTCTGTTCACCCTTCTTCGTTTGACGGTTTGGCAGGTTCAGCTGCCCGCTCGAAAAATGACAACGCAATCATGATTGACTGTATCCAGAGTCTTCCCGCTTTTCCGCTCGACCATTATCCTCAAGACCTGCTTGTTGCTGATCCATCCAGTATCCTCGCTCGATTCTTGATGAACGTTAGTTCTCGTATGAAAGCCGCAGAACGGGTTCTCATCCATACAATATCTGAGCTAGAACGCAATGCCTTCGAAGCTTTCAGGGTGGCTCAAATTCCAGCGTACGGGATCGGCCCATTGCTTCACTACGCTTCGTCAGGCCGTCGACCAAATGGCACGGCCAACGAGCACGAGTGCTTAAAATGGTTGGATACGCAGGCCGATTCGTCCGTCATCTATGTGGCTTTTGGAAGCTACGCGACTCTGTCTTGGGAGGAGATGAAAGAGCTGGCCTATGGGCTCGAGGCAAGTGCACAGCCGTTCTTATGGGTAATCAGGACAAAGTCTTGCCGGAAGGCTTTTTGGAAAGGACGGAGGCAAGAGGTAAGATCATAAAGTGGGCACCGCAAGTGGAGGTGTTGGGGCATGCGGCGGTGGGGGGATTCTTGACGCACTGTGGATGGAACTCAACGATGGAGAGCTTATGGGCGGGGGTGCCGATGCTTGGCTGTCCGCGGGTGGCGGAGCAGAGGTCGAAATATGCAAGCTACATAGAGCGAGTATGGAAGGTAGGATTTGAGCTGGAGAGGACGGAGGAGGGAGAACTAGCAAGGAGCCATGTAGAAAGAGGGGTGAGGAGACTGATGCAAGAGACGCAAGGGGAGAAGGCAAGACTCAAAGCCAAAGAGACGATGGAAGTGGTGAGAAGATCTTCTGAGGAAGGCGGCCTCTCTTTTGCTAACTTGCTTAAGTTTTACAAGGACATCAGCTTACTCTGCCCTTATGTCCAATGAGTTGTTTCTTAATGTTTTCTTTAATTATAATGTTTCTATTAGCAATATCCCTCCTTAGAGGGAGTGCTGTAGTTCTAAGGAGTGATATAGTGGAGGATTGAAACTTATTAGCATTGCCTCCTTAGAGAGAGTGTTAGAGTGAAATTGAAACTTATTAGTATTGCCTCCTTAGAGAGAGTCTTGTACTTTAATTGCCATTTCTTGAGATCATCATGCAAAAACTTTTTTTTAATCCCTTTTAAAAATTATTTGCTTGTTCTTTTGAATCCAAAGCATTGGCTTTAGCAATATATAAGGAGGCAGTGCCCACGTGCACTTACGCACTCTTGTTAATTAATTATTAGCTTCACTAAAAGGTTTTGTCAAGATAAGGAAGCAAGATGCTCCATCACAGTGCATGACATTGTGTGGGTAAAGCATATATAGTTGAGATAGATTTAATCGAAATTAAGTGAGTTCTTAGTTAATTGATTAATTTTTCTACAATCTCTCTATGAATTCATAATTTACTAAGTAAATTCTTAATTAATGGAAACTAGTTGAATTCTTAATTAATTTCTTAGGAGACCTCTCTCTCAAGTGTAAATGTATCAAATGAGCAAATCCTATAGAAGATATTGGGTGGAACTTCAATTCTATTCTTATAAGCAATCATAAATTACAAAAGAAGTCCTTATGAAATATAGCATCTACAAGGTGTAATTTGAAGATTGATTACTCTAGTGCACATAGGATAGATGTAATAGAGCCGCAATTTGTAATATATGGTTCGATAAAGAAATATTTCTAGCTCTAGAATAATTTCACATACTAGAAATTTACTATTTTTTTAATGTAAAATAGTCTCTTGAATCATTCTTGGCTTCATAATGGCTTTTTCTATACCTTTACAGCTTGAGAATACTTTTTCATATTCAAAAAATCTTTTCAAAGTTTTTCAACTTTTTCATATTAAAAAAATCTTTTCAAAGGACATGAGCTTACTTTGTGCTCATGTCCAATGAGTTGTTTCTTAATGTTTTCTTTAGAGAGAATGTTATAGTGTAATTGCCATTTCTCGAGATCATCCTACAAAAAGTGCTTTTTAATCCCTTTTAAAAATCGTTTGCTTGTTCTTTTGAATCCAAAGCACTCGGGGGGGTCACTCATCATATGTAACCCTATCACGTGAGTTCAACAAAAGGATATTTTTTATTTCTAAAATCTCGGGGGGGTCACTATGTATAAACCCTCTATATCACGTGCGTTCAAGGCCTATATTTAAAGTCCCTTATCTGTAAAAATTTTCATTAATAAAATGTACCCCTTTTCTATACAAATCTGTAAATTTTTTCCAAAACTATTTTAAATAGTCCCTTATGTATATTTATTTCTATAAATTTTAGACTCGGGGGGGTCACTCATCATATGTAACCCTATCACATGAGTGACCCCCCCGAGTCTAAAATTTATAGAAATAAATATACATAAGGGACTATTTAAAATAGTTTTGGAAAAAATTTACAGATTTGTATGGAAAAGGGGTACATTTTATTAATGAAAATTTTATACAGATAAGGGATTTTAGAAATATGCCTTGAACGCACGTGGTATAGAGGGTTTATACATAGTGAACCCCCCGAGCCAAAGCATTGGCTTTATCACTATACAAGGAGGCAATCGTTTGCTTGTTCTTTTGAATCCAAAGCATTGGCTTTATCACTATACAAGGAGGTAGTAACCACATGCACTTACACACTCTTGTTATGGTAGGCAACCTAAAGAGACGTTTTTGTTTTCTTCCATCTCCTTTAGCCACGTGTAACGAATATGAGCCCTTAGATTGGATTGATTTTAGCCATTAAATTGATTATAATTAATCTCAATTATGAAGGTTTATGCTTTTTAAACTATACAACATAAAAAGCATACATACAAACGCTTTTCATAAGAAATTTATATAAGTCTTTGAACTCTGAAGCTAGAGCATAATCAGATCTACAAAACCTGAGAGTTGCCCTTCGGGAGGCTGACTGAACAATATAGTGGACATCCCGGCGTGTCATGACGTCTATAGTCCAGTGGAATACACTTTTCCGAACCAGTACAACTGAACCACACAACTTTTCGACATCCTATAGGAGAACTGAAATTCCTTCATATCTGAGGCAAGCAAGGAGGACTAGGAAGAAGTCATGGGCGGGTGAAATAGAACCAGGCCAAGGCTAAGATAAAAGCAGGCAGGGAGAATAGAGAGTATGATGCAAGGGAGCTCCAAAGACCTGATTCCATGGCTTGATCAACGATCAAACTTGAACAATCAATGATTGGCTGCTTCTTGGAGCTCCATGACCAGCTTTTATATCGAAGCTTTTAGCTATACGAGAGATGTTGGGAGATAAGCTTTCATCTACGAGAGACTTTTGGATGGGCTCTACCGGGTGAACTCCACGGCATTAATCTCATACAAGATTTGCTGGGGACTGACTCATTTTTATTGACTCATAGTAAAGAATACGGTATCAAGAATTTGTGGGAGAAGGTGTAGCAACAACAACACTTTGCAGGTTCAAGTTCGGATATCCCCTGAAATTTTGCTTAACAATTAAGTAGGTTCACATATCCACTAAAATTTCTCTTAACAATTGAGTTTCTTTGTATTGATTGACTACATACAATAACCTCTGCCATTCTGATAACTCCATCTAGATTTTTTGGCATCACATCTAGTCAAAATCCTTCATTTGTGCCCTTTTAGAGTAGGATTTAAAATCTTTAGCTTGCTCAAATTTGAGCCGGAAGTACGATCGTATATGGAAGCTCAAGTCAATCGATTGTCTTAATTAATTCCTTTCTACCGCCCTCTAGCTTGAGCTTCAACCTTGCACATAGAAGTGCCATGTAAAACAAGGCTTGAATCTCTATAGATTGTCGTAGATCTCCTAAGAGGTACATGTAAAGTGCTATCAGATATAGCATGCAAAGGCTTGCACGACAGCAGATTGCCATTCATTTGGGCATTCAATATGCAAGTCCCTAGCAAAGAAAATCATAGCTTGATCATGTATTACATATCCTTCAATCCACCACCCAAGGATTCTCTAATGCAGTGCTTCTCGGATGGAGATACCGCATTCTGAAACTCTCTCTTTAAGCTTCTTGCTAACATTGTGCAAGGACACTTATAATCCACGGGGGGTAGGGATCTCCAGTAGCTCTACCTCTCTATCGCTCAGGATACCTGCCTCTTTGAAAAGGGTTATGATAGAGTTCCACACAAAAGAGAATTTCTCTGCCTCCAAGAAATTTGTTTCAAGCCTCTTATAAATGGTGCCCAGTCCGTACCTCAGGTCGAATCTTTGCTATAATCGTTGAGCTTAGAAGTCCAAGTACCACATGTATTCACTTGCAAGAGTGACTCCTCTTGCATGAGATTGAAAGATAATGGAGTGATTCAAGCCGCCAATTACTACAGCGTTGTTATAGAAACCTCTATGCAGTCCCAAAAAGATGCAAAACTTTTGGTAGGTTCTCCTCATGTGCAGGGAGTATTTGTAGTATTGCCAAATGTGTTCAGGGTACATTCATCCCTGAATAGTTAAACACTTGATCTTTCCAACCATCAACATTAAACAGGAAAAAGCATACAAAGTCGGATCATAGTTGGAAAGACTAGTAATCAAAATACACTTTTGGTCAAAGAACAATCTTGAACATTGGAACTGTAGCAAAGGTACATCCTTCTCCATTTAAAAACATCGAGAATGGTGCATCTCACCGCATAGAACTTGCCAAAAGGGATAAGCAGCATGAATACTATCAAGCAGCAGGTAGTAAGACAACAATCTGACTATTACACATCAAGATATCATTACCAATAAGATCCCAAAAGGAGATATAACTACCCCCATGGTTCTTGGTAACTATCACACATATATGAATGCTGACATTCATGATTACTAGGACATATGCCTGACCTATGGTGCCTAAATGCCCCTCAACACTACCAAACTCAAGTCAAAGACCAATCAAAATTGCCCAACAAAATCATGCAGACGATCATCAAGAAGGTCATGAATGTGAACCAAATTGACTAAGACCAAAATTTGTATCTTCTTTTTGGCCTTCTGGACCACATACAAGGTCACACTAAAATTTCGCCTTTCAAAATGGTTTATGGTGTCGAGGCAGTGGTCCCCATGGAGTTCTTGGTTTTGAGCCTCTAGATTGTAGTGTTGAAATGCATGCCTAAGTTTAGAAGAGTCCCTTTCCATTAGTATGGATTAACTCATTAGCCAAAGACTTATACATCATCTCGTATGTCTTGGACATAGTATAATGATGTCAAAAGAAATAGGTCAATGGCCATGCAAAGCTCTGGATCTTCAAAGAGGAGGATGCAATATTACGCTTCAAATCCCAACTTGGTCTTCACTTTGAAAGTTAAAGCTTCAGTGGATCAAACCATACTATATCGTTAAAGAGGGTTTATGATGGCATGTTTTTATTCAGAAAATATACTATAGGGTGAGAAATTCAAGAAAATCACAGGTTGATTGTGTATCATGTATCCTTCAATTGATCCACCACCCAAGGATTTTCTAATGTATTGCTTCTTGGATGGAGATACCGCATTCTAAAACTCTCTCTTTAAGCTTCTTGCTAACATTGTGCAAGGACCCTCAATTCTTAAGACAGCGGTTGGCGAGCAAGGCATTTTCCTCCTTGGAAAGGCAATCATAACTCGCTACATTCAGGATGACAGTTTCATGGATTTCGATGTGGAATTGGCTCCTCCATGATGGGTCATGCCATCGTCCACTTGGCCTTTGGATATGTCAAAAACCTTACCGTTGACCTTGCTTTCGTTCTTGAAGGGCAGACACCCAGTGAAGACCCAAAGAGGATCTTGGGTGCGATTTGGTTTTATTCCCCCCTACGAGAAGAGTTCAAGGAGAGGGCTTGGTCATTCAAGTTTTGGAGGACGCATCTTCATCCAAACCATCAAGATCCTATGGTCAATGTTGAAGATAATGAGGCAGATTCTCGAGAAGAGAAGGGTTCCCCCTAGCAGTTGTAGCGGTCTTAAGAAGAAGAGAATGACAGAGTGATCTTGTCCAATGGACGGCGGTTGCCAGTGTCCTTCCTTTAACGTTGCGATTCGATTTGCATCTACAGCCTATTTATAGATAGGATTGAATGCTCCAAATGCATTTAAACCACTGCTTCTTTGGAGTTGGTATAACAAAACCAGGGACATTGGGAGTTGTATCCTAATTCAAACCGACAGATTTCCCTCGACACTAGCAAATCGTTTGTGTTTATTGAAAGTAATTCTATGTAATACTTTTCTAGGATATGAAGACATTCTCTTGATCTTGCCAAATCTCTATGCCAAGGGGATAGTCTAGAAGTCCAAAGATAATCATATCAAACTCCTTCCAAGTTTGACTTTCATTTATCTTATCATTGTCATTAGGGAAAAAGGGAGCTCATTTTGGGGCCCTGTAAGAAATTCACTATTTTTTTATTTATTTCTCTCCTAAAAGACCTCAAAAATAGTAAAATACGGAAACGTGGCTCAGAACTATGAGTAAGGACTACAGAACTATCAGTTCAGAAAGGAATAACACCTATTTGATTAATTTTGGACTAGTGCATTGTCCAAATTCGTTTTGTGAGATAATTTTGGATAAAGCATTTCAAAAAAAGAGGCTCTTATAAAACAAAACTTTGAGTCAAAAAGTAAGATTATAAAAAAGCAAATTAGGAAAATTGACGTGACATGTTATTAAAACTAGAGTACATTAAAAAAAGAGGACTTCATGTTGTTAAAAGAGACAAAAAGTAAGATTTTAAAAAATCAAATTAGAAAAAAAACTAGAGTACATTTAGAAAACTACAATACATTTAAAAAAAAGCATGACACATTTGTACAAGAAGTAGATCATATAACTCAAAGCCATATGGTGTTAAAAAACACCTTCCATTAGCTCAGCCTAGAAGATGTCATCTTTGTCTCTCTTGTCGATTACAACTTTACATTAGAGAACTAAAAAGTCTTTGTGGAACTGTAGTTTCATTTCTTGTCTATTACAGTTACTTTAGAAAACACATAAGTCTATGGAATTAAATTTCACATTTACTTTAAATTTCTATGGAATTAAATTTCCATCACTTGACTATTAAGTCATTAGAGAGAGCATATGTCCTCGAAAGTGCCTACTATGGCATTGGCTTCATGAAAACAAGTAGACTTTAACCAGGCCTGGCATCGCAAATCTCCTCACAACTTGTTTCGAATCTTCCGCTGACTTGTAAGCATTCAACAACTCTTCTTTTCTTGGCTTTCCTCATCTTCACCATTTTTTTCAATATAGCTTCTAGCCACCGCCATATCCTGTACGAAAATTTAACTCATTCGCATAAGAAGTACGTGATTATAAGAAGCAAAAAAGAAAGCTAAGGATATTCACCTCTTCTGCTGAGTTCAAATCAAGCAGCCATGTGCGTAACATATCCTCCTCGAATGATTTTCCCTTCATTGGTCCATACAAAAGAGATCTAAGACAGAATTTGAGTTCAGTAAATGAAGTCGGGTAGTAAGTAGTCATTGTCTTAGAGGGAAAGTGGGAGAAGGAGAGTGAGGGAGCAATAGCGAGGGATGCACAGTGAGCTGCCGCTCCTTCAAGAGTGATAGAAAGTGAGGGAAGACGTAAACTGAAAGATGAATACAAGTTAATCAGAAGGACTAGGATATAAGAAATAAGAGAGTGTTTGTGGAAGGACTACGATGGAAGATTACAAGTGCACTAAGGCACGATGTGTTCGCTATGATAAGGATAAGGGTTGGAATAAAGTGAGAGAAGCATTGGAAATGCTCTACTTTAAGGGAGTGGAGACTGTCCAACTAAATAAAATTTTGCAGAGCATTGGGAATGCTGTACTTTAAGTGAGTGGAGCATTGGGAATTGATACTTTGCCATGAAATATATTACAAATATTACATCATCACATATTCATATCCAAATTCTCATCACAGAAGGTTATATTTCCTAATAATCACATCATCACACATTCATATCATAAAATTGTGTGCATGAAATAAGTATATAAATATCATGACTAAATGCCACTTAAGTAATAAGTCAGAAATTGGTGTATAATCAACAAAAACTACATCAGGATTCATACATTGCAACAAATAAATGTCAACCATAATATTCATGGAGTAAACAACATCATGGGGTGGTAGCAAGCTAAGGGTGTCCACTTTTTGTTCACTCCCCAATCCTAAGGAGGTGGAAAAACAAGCTTTTTAGCACACAAAAATGCAAATCTCACCTACTTCCCTATGGATCTAGTCTTTGAAGTCTTCTGACACAACATCACACTTGCTATTGTGCACACAATCGTATAGTCTGATCGAAAATTCGATGCACACACAAAAAATTTCTTTGTGTCACACGGCATGGTTCCAGGGTGGTCACACGTTTGTCACGAACAAAGAGTGTCATATTAAATTCTAAATTTCTCACTCATTTTAGATTAAATGTTATTGAAACTTTGTAAGTGGTCTCTTTGCATTATGTAGAGCTTAACTTGATTTATTGGTAATTTTTTGAATGATTTATCTAATTATAAATAATTATTTATAATAAATAAAGTCATAAAATACATGCATTTTAGTAGCACACCACATTTTTTTAGTATTTTGAATAATTAAGCAAATCCAATTCGGTGGAAGGTTAGTAGGCACATAAGGGTGTGTGGTTGAATCATCAAATCCCAAATCCAACGGTTAGATTTAGGAAGATTGAAGTTTAATTTTTACTTTTACTCCTTAGAGGATCAACAAAGAATATTAAAAATAAATCTAGTAATTCTCAAACATAACCAAACATTTCAAAAATGTCAATATTTTTAGTTCTCTACATGATGAATAAGAGGAAAAAATTTTGGTTAAATTTGAGTAAGGGAAACATACGATATGGCCTCCAAGAGTTAAATCTCCCTTTTGTGGGGGAAAAAGGGCCACCCAAGCCTAATACCAAGACAAGGTAGGCTTGGTATTAGGCTTGGTGAGGTAGGCTAGGAGCATCACCGATCCTAGTGGCAAGCCTTTGGAGTCTGCATGCTGCCCATGTGGAAGGTTGAGTCATCAAAACCATGCCACGTTGTTAGACCACGTGGTGCCATCTCATCAAGCAGATGTGACATCACTCCTTGCCATGTCACCTTACATTGCCACACGTGCTGCCACATGTGCCACCTCATCATTCCACATCATCAGCCATGTGATCACACAATGCCACCTTGGCATACCTCCTCAACCTTGCCACGTCACCAATCCCTCCACCTCAATTTGCCATGTCAATCTACCACCTCATGAATGCCAACTCATCATGCCACATCACCTTTCAATGTCATCGAAGAGGCCCAGTACCACATCATGACCATGCAGGAAGAGACTATATTACCACATCATGACCATGCATGGTGCCACATCAGCCAGATGTATACACATGACGATGTGCGATGCATACAATACCTCGATCGAGGTACATATGCTGGGTGAGGCATACAATACCTCGTTCGAGGTATGTGACCGAGGACACCTAGAGATACTTCGATCGAGGTTCATACATACATGCGCAATGCACTAAATACCTCGATCGAGGTATAAGGTCTGATCGGGGCTCCGGGCATAGCAGACCTCTCCACCAAAACTAAGCCAATTAGTATCAATCTTAGCACCTCTCCTGCACCAATAATAATGAAGAGCAATCTAAGAGCAATCTAGTGGATGAGTTGAGGCTCTCTATAAGACACCACGTTTTGGTTCATTTCACCCATTCTTAGCCATTCTTGCCTCCTCATCACTTTGTCACACCTTCCATCCTACTTTCATTGAGAATGGGTTCTCAAAGCCGTAGAGCTAGTAGACGTGAAAGATGTAGGAACCCCCCCCCAAATCTCATTGACGAGGAGCGCAAGCGGAAGGCTCGTGAGCGCAAGAGAGCCTCTAGAGCTCCAGCTCGCGCTGCCACCACTGATCCACCTCCAGCTCTACCTCTACATCCCACCTCCACCCCCACCCCCACCTCCATTGTCCCCCCATGCTCATCCGCTCCCCTACCTCTAGCCTCCGTCCTAACCACCTACATTTTGGCCTCCACCTCTACCTCTTCCCCCTCCCCCCTCCCCCCTCTCCCTCCCCCTCCCCCTCCCCCCGCTCCGCTTGGCGCCTCCCTTCCCCGTCCACCCTACCATCTCCCATTGATCCCCTTGCCCCACCTTGCAGCAGCAGTGTTGCTTCACGATGTGACTTGCCGAAGTCCACTATCCGTCGTCGTACTAGTAAGATTGTGCAGTCTTTTTTTTGTGACCTCACGCCAGCTTCGCAGTCTTCTCTTCTTACGTCCCTGATTGATCACCCTGACTTGGTAGAGTGTAGGAGGCTTGCTGGTCTTGGTGCACGTAGATATAGGGTTGTATCTAGCGAGGTCCTTAGCAGTGTTCGACGTTCCTATGCTTCTATTAAGCATAGGAACTCCAGTGATGCCTTGGCAGCACGTCGTGCTATTGTGGCTGCCATTAGTAGACCTCATATGATAGGCCATGTGCGTACCGCTTCACGTCTTCTTCAGATTGCACCGCGCACATTGCGAGCAGGCATCATTAGGAGGCAGAGTCTAGAGGATAGTGAGACTCATGCTCTTTGGGCTTCGAGTGGTCGTGCACCTCGCAGCGATCGATTGTTGGATGATTCCACTAGGTCCTTCATACAACAGTTTTGGGAGGAGCATTGCAGAGCATCCCCGGTGTTCAAGAAGGCATTGCGGAAGAGGGTGTCACGCGGTGTGTACATTGAGCATGGTGCATGTTTTTTGGAGTGTACCCAGACTGAGTTGTACACTCAGTTTGTAGAGGCGCACCCGGAGTTCAAGATTGGGCAGAGGTGAGCGATGCAGGCCATGGTTTGTGCGATGCTCTCAGGAGCGTGACACATGCTGTTGTCGCTACCATGTGGATTTTGGATTGATGTATGACGTATTCCGTTCCCTTGATGGTCATAGGGGAGTGGTTCCTACTAGCCCTCGCGACTTCATTCATTCCATATTGTGTACACGAGATGGTGATGCTTTATTCCACTCCCTTGATTGTGTGGAAGGCACGTGTACTTTGTGTGGTGACTTTGCTAGAGTGCCACGAGTTGCACTAGATACTTGTGATGTGCAGATGGTTCGTTGGCAGCAGTATGAGTACTGTACCTTGACATTAGATGGTGGTGCACAGTTGAGGAGGTTGCAGCTTGTGGGGAAGGAGACACCACGTGTTGTATTCATTGACTGTTTTCGAGGGAAGCTGTACCGCTACATACGCCACTCGCACACTGCGAAATGGGAGGATCGTCAGTTTCGTGCATGTTTGAGGACATTTCCTATAGGGGTGGTTGTCTCAGTGGTGGACTTTGCGGAGAATTACACCTTTGCACCACAGCATGAGATCCAATCGGAGTATTATTTCTCCGAACAGGTGACGTGTGATTGAGTATTGATTTTTTCCCCGCCTCATTATATTGAATTATTTCAATAGTCATATTTTTTTTTCAATGCCATATTGCAGGTTGCTATATTTGTGCACATTAGCTATCGTCATGCACAGGCTCATGTGGATGGCATTGATAGCACCATGGACTCACGCATCATTGTGCAAGAGTATCACTTCTACATTAGTGATGATCGATCGCATGATGCCCATTTTGTGCAGCATTGCTTCACTTTGCATGATAGTTTCTTGAGGGATCATGGTGTCACATGGCAGCGGCGCTGGATCTGGTCAGACGGTTGCGGTGGTCAGTTCAAATCCGCTAGACAGTTTTATTGGTTCTGCAGATGGCACCGTGAGACAGGCATTCCGATCACATGGAGCTACTTCGAGACAGGGCACGGTAAGGGAGAGCACGATGGTGCAGGTGCTTGCGTGAAGCGTGCTTTGCATCAATACCAGTTGCGTCACAGTGCCGATCGCTTCAAGGATGCACATGATGTGGTGCGGTGGTGCAGCCAGCACTTATCCACTAGTGCTACGTCCTCGTTTCAGTCGCGTGACGATAGGGTGGTGAGCCGGTATTTTTGGTGCGTGGACATTGGGATTCTTGATCGGTTGAGGCCTTTTGATTGTCGTTCTGTGCCTGGCACTCTTGATTTCCATTCCATCAGGAGCGTAGGTGAGTCTCACCCCGCGATCTTTTCTCGACGGTTTGCATGTTTTTGCTCTGCATGCATTGATGATGATTGGGGAGGGTGCTCCATGATACCATGGGCCGATCCATGGGTACGGCGAGTGCTTTCTCCCTTCCAGCCTTGGGAGGAGATACATGATGATCAGGATGCGGGATTCAGTTCCTCTAGAGATTATGACCAGCTTACAGATATTTTGCGTATTGGTGATATCTTCGCGGTTATTGCTTCGGAGGGCAATGAGGAGGGTGTGGATTATTACTTGTTGCGATGCTCTATGCTGAAGAGTGTGCTGAATGAGGATACAATGGATGGGCATGGGATGCACTTCAATGCTCATAGCATGATCGTAGGAGGCCACTATTTTCAGCAGATACAGAGGCGTGGTCGCTATATTGAGTTCCAGGAGTACATGGTGGATCAGGAGGCATACATGTATTCTCATCTTGTTGTTGGGATCAAGATTACTTTGAGTCGTGTTCGCACTCGCAAGGCGACGTCCACTCCACGATGGCGCCTTGCAGTGGCGGATCACGAGAGCATACTTGCAACTATTGGCATGAGAGCTGATCCTGAGGAGTAGCACATTACATATCATATTTTTTGGGATCATCAGTTGATCAGATTGATTTTTATTGGGTATTACTAGTTGATTACACTTTTTTGTATTCGATATGTATAGGCTCACTATGTGACTGTACCATTGTAATTTTCATGGACTCATATTTTGTATTTCACTATGATGGCTGTATACACGTTCATACACATCATTGTATTAGATTCTATTTTTAACATGATGTCCGATGTCTTCTCAATGGGATTTGTTGTGTTTGTAATACAAAAAATTGTTTATTAGTAGTAATGTTGTAATTTGTTTTGTGCATTAGGACATTTTAAAAACGTGACTAAGAAAATTCGTGCACGTACTAACGAAATACGCGTGTGGACTTGCTTGTTGGGGATGAAACTTCGCATGACTCTTAAGCCACCCTAGACATACATCCACGCGAGATTTGGTCTGAATTGATTTGGTGTGTGCCACGTGGAAGGTACAATGCGTACATTTTTACAATCCCTACTAGCACTCGTGACTACGTATGAGCTACTAGCACGACTATGTGTGAGAAATGGCGCACGTACTAACCAAATATGCATGTGGACTTATCTGTTGGAGATTAAACTTTGCACGGCTCTTAGGCTACCGTAGACGTACATCCACGCAAGATTTGGTGCCCAACTGATTTGGTATGCGCCACATGGAAGGACAGCTGTGTACATTTTTACAATCCCTACTAGCACGACTACGTATGAGCTATGGTGCATGTACTAACGAAATACGCATGTGGATTTATCTATTGGGAATGAAACTTCGCACGACTCTTAGGCCACCCTAGACATACATCCACGCAAGATTTGGTCTCCAACTTATTTGGTATGCGCCACGTGGAAGGTATAATGCGTACATTTTTACAATCCCTACTAGCACGACTACGTGTGAGAAATGGCACACGTACTAACCAAATATGCATGTGGACTTATCTGTTGGAGATTAAACTTTGCACGGCTCTTAGGCTACTGTAGACGTACATCCACGCAAGATTTGGTGCCCAACTGATTTGGTATGCGCCACGTGGAAGGTACAATGCGTACATTTTTACAATCCCTACTAGCACGACTACGTATGAGCTATGGCGCATGTACTAACGAAATACGCGTGTGGACTTATCTGTTGGAAATGAAACTTCACACGACTCTTAGGCTACCGTAGACGTACATCCACGCAAGATTTGGTGCCCAACTGATTTGGTATGCGCCACATGGAAGGACAGTTGCGTACATTTTTACAATCCCTACTAGCACTCGTGACCGTATGAAAAATGGCGCACGTACTAATGAAATACGCACGTGGACTTATCTGTTGGGGACGAAACTTCACACGCCTCTTAGGCTACCCTAGACGTACATCCACGCAAGATTTGGTCTCCAACTGATTTGGTATGCGCCACGTGGAAGGACAAATGCATACATTTTTACAATTTCTACTAGCACGACTAAACCCTAAACCCTAAACCCTAAACCCTGGACCCTAAATCCTAAACCCTGTTGGGCACGAAACTTCACACGCCTCTTAGGCTACCCTAGACGTACATCCACGCAAGATTGATCTCCAACTGATTTTGTTTGCGCCACGTAGAAGCAATCCCTACTAGCACAGCTAAACCCTAAACCCTAAACCCTAAACCCTGGACCCTAAATCCTAAACCCTGTTGGGGACGAAACTTCACACGCCTCTTAGGCTCCCTAGACGTACATCCACGCAAGATTTGGTCTCCAACTGATTTGGTTTGCGCCACGTAGAAGCAATCCCTACTAGCACGACTAAACCCTAAACCCTAAACCCTAAACCCTGGACCCTAAATCATAAACCCTGTTGGGGACGAAACTTCACACGCCTCTTAGGCTACCCTAGATGTACATCCACGCAAGATTTGGTCTCCAACTGATTTGGTTTGCGCCACGTAGAAGCAATCCCTACTAGCACGACTAAACCCTAAACCCTAAACCCTAAACCCTGGACCCTAAATCCTAAACCCTGTTGGGGACGAAACTTCACACGCCTCTTAGGCTACCCTAGACGTACATCAACGCAATATTTGGTCTCCAACTGATTTGGTTTGCGCCACGTAGAAGCAATCCCTACTAGCACGACTAAACCCTAAACCCTAAACCCTAAATCCTAAACCCTGTTGGGGACGAAACTTCACACGCCTCTTAGGCTACCCTAGACGTACATCCACGCAAGATTCAATTGATTTGGTTTGCGCCACGTAGAAGCAATCCCTACTAGCATGACTACACGTTAGCGTACCACCAAAGTCAAAAGAAAATAGTAAAATTAAATTGTGGCCTAACATGTTACACCTTCCTTGTACTCCCATACATGAGTAGAGTTTAAAAGTGAGAAGTGGGATTGTTAATATGTGTATATTTTTTTGGTGCATAGCCACAACAACCCTTTCTTTTTACATAAACCAAATACCAACACTTTTCCTTATACCAACCGCCAATCCTTTCTCTTGTACATAAACCACTAAATGCAAAAGAAAATAGTGAAATAAAATGGTGGGCTAGCATGCCACACCTTCCTTGTATTCCCGTATACATGCATTAATTGCCAATTGTGTTGATTTCTCTTCTTTATGTTCATTATCTTTTATACATGCATAATAATTAGATTGGTGCATTGGCAAATGTCATATTAAGGAAATTGAAATAGTCCTTAGAAACTTGGAAGGCATATGCGATTGTGATTTGGAAGGCACATGTGATTGTGGTTCGAATATGACAAATAATTAGGTCTTGTTTTCTTTGATCACCAATTAGCACAAGTCTCGGGGGGGTCACTATGTATAAACCCTCTATATCACGTGCGTTCAAGGCCTATATTTAAAGTCCCTTATCTGTAAAAGATTTCATGAATAAAATGTACCCCTTTTCTATACAAATCTGTAAATTTTTTCCAAAACTATTTTAAATAGTCCCTTATGTATATTTATTTCTATAAATTTTAGAAATAAAAAAAATCCTTCTGTTGAACTCACGTGATAGGGTTACATATGATGAGTGACCCCCCCGAGGCACAAGTATTGTTAACAATAAGAGACAAATTAAACACTGAGTCATAATAAATAACAGCAAAATCATGCAAAGGACAAGTCTAACTCCATTTTTGAAAAAAATCCCCAAAAAATTTATATTTTTTAAAAATTGTAGGGACAAAATATACGCTTCATGTCAATAATATTAAAAAACTAGAATTGTGAAAAAAGAATGCATAAAATATTACTTATATTTTATTGCAGAACCTAAAAATGTCTAGTATTATCATTTGCAAAAAGTATTCTCTCCTTTAATTTAAAAAACATGACAAATTGCAAAGGAGAAGAAACTGCTTCATTCAACTAAGAGAGTTGCTAGAGCTTTTTCTTTGAAATACCAATTGTTTTCTATGCAAGTGCCCATATCAAATCCATATACAATAATTTCGACACCCTACAAACTAAGCATGTCCACACATTGGTGATTTCTCGAATTTTTTCCTTTTGTCATGTTGTTTAAGTATCTCTAGATCACACATTCCCTCAAGTTCATTGGTGTTGAAAGAATTTTTTATCAATTGATTTACACATAGGTAACAACATTGCCCTCGGAGTCATGGATAAGTTTTGTACCAATATACATTTCTAGAATACTTTTTGTAAATAACATAAATTGAAAGTTGGTAAAATTGATGTTACTTTAATATCTAATTTCATTTGATGAAACAATTTTACATTGGGCTATGGCATTGTCTAAAAAAAGTAATTTTCTTTTTATACAAATTAGTTTATCAAATGGTTGAATTTCAACATATTTTGATATTAAGATCGGAAGGCTAGATTTGGAAGCATGAATATGACAATAGTTGTCTTTTTGAAAAATTGATGAAAATTTGGATTTTGAAACACACTTTATTGACAAACATGAATAGAATAAAATTTTTGTTTAAAAAATGAAAAACTTTTATCAGCAAAATAAAATTTTCATCCAAAAAAAGATGAATTTTCATATGTTTAATGTTTAATGTTTACAATTAATGTTTAATGTTTACAATTACTTCACATGGCATTCTTTTTTAAATACCGAACAAACTATAAACTGAGATAAACAAAGTGTGAAGAACATCATGAAAGTACGAAAATGCTCATACATCATAAAAGTGGGAACAATATCATGAAAGTACCAAAATGAATCTGTACATCATCATCATCATGCTGCAAAAGTGCATCCCTATACAAGAAACGTGTGAAGCCTAAACAATCAATCTGAATCCAAATCTGATAACTCTACATATGATCCTCTAGTGGAACGCTGACGTGGCTCCTATATGACCCGCTGCCCAACCGTCCGCTGTGTGCCCTCAGGCAAAGCCGGCTCAGATGGGCCAGCCTCATCTCCTGCATGAGATGGGCCAGCCTCATCCTGATGAAGAGGAGGGCATGCTGCACGCGCCACTGCTGCCATCTCTGCCTCCCTCGCCTCCTCTATGTATGCGCGTCTCAGCTCCCATAGCCGTGCATCTGCGAATACTCGTGCCTCAAATCCAGCGCGAGTAATCGTCTCTACATGTGAAAGACGCTGGTCTCGGCCCCGCCCTAGCTGCTGCTCCACCCACTGCTGCAATGATGTCTGCAGCTCTGCCTCTCGCTCAATCCGGCGTGCCTCCTCCGCTCGTGCCTCGTCACCTGGCATGAAATCACCGTACGAAAAGCGTCGTGGAATGCATGATGCAACCACCGATGTATCCGCACCCTCCTGCATCAGCAATGCTCTCTGTGCCTCCTCCCTGTAGTGCTCTGTCAAGACTACACGGGCGAATGGATCAACAGCCTGACGATGACCAGGATATAGATCATCCATGCCCAGTCCTCTGTATGTCGCCACATCAATGTCAGCAAAGCATACAGGGCACACTGAACGTGCCACCATGTGGCGGGTCATGCAATGGAGATGTGCGATGTGGCCGCACCCTAGTCCAAACCACCCTACAGTGTCAAAGTCCTCGTGGCAGAGGACACAAGTGGCAGTAGGAAGCCTCGCTACGACTGCTGCGTCTATGGGTGTCCTAGTCGGCACATCTACAGGAGGAGCAGGGTATAGGGCCACACTGGGGTCGATCCTATGGCGCGACGGATCACGACTAATATGCCTCAACTGCAAAATATAGTGCTCTACGCGATGGTATGCTATGCATGTCCGAATCCTCTGCTCCTCCAAATCTGTCTGCAACAGTCGTACGCGAGACTCCATCTCCTGACGCAATAGATGTGCCTGCAATGCAAACATGTCGCGTACATGGTGAGAATTAACCAAAAAACTTCAGTTCAAAACACGCTACAAAAAAATAAACTAACATAATCAAAATAACTAACCTCGTCCCTAAACTCGGCCAACACAGCCTCCAACTTTGCAATCCGTCTGTCTCGAGCCTCCAACTCGTGCTGAGGCACCGTAGATGTGGGAGGTGGTGTAGATGTGGGATGCTCCATCGATGATCGAGGTGGGGGAGGTGGAATCGCAATAGATCTCGATAGGGCAGAGACCATGTGCTGCAAGGATGATGCCACTGAATGAACATCCCCCCTAATCTATCCTCCCACCGCTCGCAATGCCGGTGCAGGGATGGTGTGCAACTCTGGTCCCTCGCGTCGACGCCGAACACCTACAATCTGATGCTCCTGACGCCCCATCCTACCACGTCCCGCTCCTGATCCTGGACGGGTACTGAGGTAGTCCACCTGATGACCAAGGACAAACTCAGCATAAAGCTGCATGGCAAACGACCTGGCTATCTGGTGGTTGTGAGGCAATCGACCACCATTCGCAGCAAGATATCTCGGATAAATGTGTGCTGCTATGATGGGGTGCCTACACCGTAAAATATGCAAGGGGAGCCCTGATCGTGGTCGCATCGCCTCGGTGTGACCATCCCAAAACATGTCCTCCAAGGCCTCCCTGTGATGTGACTCCCGCTCAAACAACTGTCGAATGGCTCTCCAATCCAAGCCACCACCAGTGATCTCCGCCTCAGCCTGTGCCTGAAAGCTATCCACAACGTCCTCAACTGTGTCCAATCGACTCAGAGCCTCAATAACTGAATCCAGGCTCGCAACCAAGTGAGGGGGTGCCCTAGCATCCTGCAGTGCCCTCATCTCAGCTCTCAGCATCTCTATCTGCATATGAATAGTGGTGCTAGAACCTGTGCGCTGGCTGGCGCATGCACAAAAAAAACACATGGAAATTAATATTCTATTTGGGTAATGAAAATAATATTCTATTCAATATGACTTATAATCTATTTACGTAATGAAAACTATTTGTACGTACTCCTTGATGAGGTAGATCCTATGCACCTACCGGTAGATGGGCCAAATGTGTGGCTCAATATTAATCAATATTATTAATAATTCTTAATTTTGATTAGAATTTTTTCACTCTAGTCGTTGCATTTTAAAACTTAGATGTCTCAAATATTTTTTCCTTATATGTTTCCCTTTTTTCACTTTTTATCCAATATGAAACTTTTCCACATGTGGTGTAAGGACCACATTGTCCACTAATGGCCCCTATACTAAGGACAGATAGTGGAGAGGTTTGGTTAATAAGACCTTCTTTGAATGCTTTACTGCCTTGGGTTTGCAATAGATATGGAGGAGATAGAAGGATACCTAATACATTACTTTGAACGATACACAAGCAAGGCGCATCTAGTATTTCTCGGACTACACATTAAAAAAGAGAGCGGGTTCACACTACAGACCTTTTAAAGTGAGAACTTTGAGAAAATAATTAAGCCTTTTCAATATTATCTATTTTGGTTGGGCAATCCACCTCAACTAGTGGCCATTCCTATAGATCATCACTTGGTTCAAGACATTTTGTATAAGACTCACTCGACTTCTAGTTGTAAAAATAGTTTTGGAATGAGATCATCCACATACGTAGCAACAACAAAGGGCACAAGATCCCTAGAAGAGGATTCAAAAACTTTGAAAATTAAATCCTTGGATGTCCCTATGCAATGGGAAGGGTTGCATACGATAACTAATGTTAATTTTGGTTGAGCTCAAGTAATAAGCGTCACCGTTGCCTATGGTTGGACTAGCAAGAAAGAGACCACCCTTGCTTACAATGAAACTAGCATATAATTCCTTGAGCATGTGGTTGACATTCCATGTGTGACATAGTTTCAACGAGGGAAAGGAGATATGTAGCATCCATACTATTTTGGTTATGAGGTGGTTCACGTGATTATTGTTACAAAGTCTTTTTGGGAAAACATCTTAGTCATTTGTAAAAGACAAGATAAATGTTGTTAACATTAGTCATAGGTTTCCCTACAGTGCAAAAAGGGATGTATGTGTGCCACATGGCGAGCTGCCATGTAGCAAACAACATGGAATGGGATGCTTCAAATGTCGACTCTTGAAGGTTATGGAGTTCTCTCTCTCTTAAGTCGATTTGAGGCTGCTCAACTCAGACAAATGTTATGCAACATGGATTTCTCTCTTCAACTAGATCCACCCGACAAAATTTTCCTCAACACAATGAATATTGACTTCATTTCAAAGTTTGGCATTTCAAAAATAGCTCATAACGAATCCTTATATTGGCCCATACACTTATCTATGATCATTAAGGGATGATTAGGAGAGATTCAGTCATTAATAGGCTCTATTTGCACTTAGGTCTATAGTTGATCAAAACACTTGCATATATTAGCATGAATGTGGAATGAATATAGATCCACTAGAGTCCCATGTGCAATGAATGTTAGGTATTCTAGTTAAACTTTCAGTTTCTCTATGGCGTATTTCTTTCTTCTTATACATATAAGAGAAGTAGATGAATTATGGAACTAGACAACAAACATGATCAAAGTGCTAGATCTAAAGCATGCCATAGTGATAGCATAAGAATCTCAAACAGTTTATAGGCACAGACCGTAATATTCGAGTTCTTGAAGACCCATCCAAATATTCTCAATCTTGTAATATTCTTTTTTCAGTTATGCTAGAGTCTATGCATAACTTAGAAGAATTAGACATTTGCAAACTATTCCATGTCTTCTTAAGGTCTAAGCCACTATTTCATGTCTTCTTAAGGGATATTGAAGATTTGGACTAAGCCACTATCTAGGCATTTCCAAGCTATAACCTTATCATGCATGCTTAGTCTAATCAATCTATTGACTAATAGGGGACATATGCCTTCAACATATTTCCTAGTAGAATCGATCCTTACTAATTGCCAAATAGTTAAAGGATGATTTATCATTAGTAATTTCCCAATATATTAGGGATGATTACCCAAGCTTAAACCTAGTTTCCTTCTAAAGAACTTGCTTGTCCCAAAGTGTCTAGTCAACTTCAAGCTTTGGTCACCAACCATGTCACTAGTCAATCTTTAATGTCCAACTCCAATAGTTGACTAGTAGGTTTATGTTTGTGTATTAATTTGATAAGTCGAGCGAGTCTTATACAAAATGTCTTATTAATTTGATAAGTCGAGCGAGTCTTGTGCCTCATTAAACGTTTTTTAAATTTACAATTTTCACATTTTAAATTATAAATGTCGTAATTCAAAAATAAAAAAAAAATTACAAATGCATTTCAAATTTATAAATACTTTATAATTATTCCTATGAACGTTTTTTTATTTAATAAAAATAGCTCTATTTTAAAAAAAAAAATTCATTTTCACATTTTAAATAAAAAATGTCGTAATTTATAAATTTCAAAAAAACATTAAAATGCATTATAAATTTAGAAATTTTTTATAATTTTCCTTATAAACTAAAATTTAATTAAATTCTACCAAAAAGAAAATGCTACATAAAAAAAACAGAAATATAGAACATTTTCACATTTTGAATAAAAAATGCCTCATTAAACGTTTTTTAAATTTAAGATTTTCACATTTTAAATTATAAATGTCGTAATTCAAAAATTTAAAAAAAAATTACAAATGCATTTCAAATTTATAAATATTAATATGAACGTTTTTTTATTTACTAAAAAAGCTCTATTTTGAAAAAAAAATTTCATTTTCACATTTTAAATAAAAAATGTCGTAATTCATAAATTTCAAAAAAACATTATATTGCATTTGAAATTTAGAAATTTTTTATTATTTCTCTTTTAACCTAAAATTTAATTAAATTCTGCCAAAAAGAAAATGCTACATAAAAAAAATAGAAATATTTAACATTTTCACATTTTGAATAAAAAATGCCTCATTAAACGTTTTTTAAATTTAAAATTTTCACATTTTAAATTATAAATGTCGTAATTTAAAAATTAAAAAAAAATTTACAAATGCATTTCAAATTTATAAATATTTTATAATTATTAATATGAACGTTTTTTTATTTACTAAAAAAAGCTCTATTAAAAAAAAAAATAATTTTCACATTTTAAATAAAAAATCTCGTAATTCATAAATTTCAGAAAAAGATTAAAATGCATTTTATAATTTTTCGGTTATGCTTTGCATTGTCGATCAAGCATAAAACACCTTTTTTGCCTTAGTGTCATGCACAACCATGAAAAAACACGGTCCTAAGTATGTTAATCAAACAAGTACTTATCGGATGGGGGCTCCACTTTGCACGCAAGTCCATTTCAACTATGTTGAGATGCGTGCAAAGTATTGTCACCATCAGATATGCTCTGCATGGTCGATTATGCATTATACAACGTTTTTCCCGTAGTGATATGCACATCCGCAAAAAAACATGCCCTTAGGTATGTTATCTGACCAAGTACTTATCGGATGGGTGTGCCTCTTTAAGAACATTTCAATACCACCTAGGTTAAGGCGTAGGAAAAGTATTGTGCCCATCGGATATGCTTTGCATGGTCGATTGAGCATTAAATACCATTTTTTCCTTAGTGTCATGCACATTCGTAAAAAAGCACACTGCTAGGTGTGTTATCCGATCAAGTACTTTTGTGATGGGAATGCCACTTTGCATGTAAGTCAATTCCACCTATTTGATGGTGTGTGCAAGGTATTTTTCCCATCGGATATGCTTTGCATTGTCGATCAAGCATAAAACACCGTTTTTGCCTTAGTGTCATGCACAACCATGAAAAAACACGGTCCTAGGTGTGTTATTCAAACAAGTACTTATCGGATGGGGGCTCCACTTTGCACGCAAGTCCGTTTCAACTATGTTGAGGTGCGCGCAAAGTATTGTCACCATCGTATATGATTTGCATGGTCGAACAGGCATTATACACCATTTTTTCCCTAGTGGTATGCACATTCACAAAAAAACACGCCCTTAGGTGTGTTATCTAACTAAGTACTTATCGGATGGGTGTGGCTCTTTGAGAACATTTCAATACCACCTAGTTTGAGGTGTACAGAAAGTTTTGTGCCCATCGGATATCCTTTTCATGGTCAATCGAGCATTAAATACTATTTTTGCTCTAGTGTCACGTACACCCGTAAAAAAAACACACTGCTAGGTATGTTATCCGATCAAGCACTTATGGGATGGGCGTGCCACTTTGCATGTAAGTCCATTCCATATTATGCTTTGCATTGTCGATTAAGCATAAAACAGCGTTTTTGCCTTAGTGTCATGCACATCCACGAAAAAACACGGTCCTAAGTGTGTTAATCAAACAAGTTCTTATCGGATGGGGGATCCACTTTGCACGCAAGTCGGTTTCAACTACGTTGAGATGCGTGCAAAGTATTATCACCATCACATATGCTCTGCATGGTCGATTACGCATTATACAACGTTTTTCCCGTAGTGATATGCACATCCGCAAAAAAACATGCCCTTAGGTATGTTATCTGACCAAGTACTTATCGGATGGGTGTGCCTCTTTGAGAACATTCCAATACCACCTAGGCTAAGGTGTAGGAAAAGTATTGTGCCCATCGGATATGCTTTGCATGGTCAATTGAGCATTAAATACCATTTTTGCCTTAGTGTCATGCACATCCGTAAAAAAGCACGCTGCTAGGTGTGTTATCCGATCAAGTACTTATGCGATGGATATGCCACTTTGCATGTAAGTCAATTCCACCTAGTTGAAGGTGTGTGCAAAGTATTGTGCCCATGGGATATGCTTCGCATTGTCGATCAAGCATAAAACACCGTTTTTGCTCTCCCTCCCTATTCTCTCATTTCTCAAATTTACAAAGTCAAATATAAATAAGAAACTAATTAAAATAGAACTCAAAAACTCAAATAAGAAACTAATTTAAAAAGAATTGTAATGCCTTCTAAAAGACCCCCCTCCTCAAAAACTTTAACAATAAACTAATTGAAAAAGAATTGTAAGTAAAGAAAAAGAATTACAAGACGAATTTTAAGAAATAGAACTCAAAAACTTTAACAAGAAACTAATTGAAAAAGAATTGTAAGTAAAGAAAAAGAATTACAAGACGAATGAAAAAGAATGCAAGTACCTGGAAAAAGTGAAAAAAGTAAGGCTCCGCTTATCCTTTCTCTTCAGCTCTTGGTTGCTTCAATGAAATGAGGAGAGAGTGAGAATGAATGAATGGAAAGAAGAGTACATATAAGAAAAACTAGCCCACTCCTCCTACGCATAAATTTGAATTTTCAAAAAAGAGAGGGAAATTTGAATTCATTATAAATTTGAATTCAAATTTGTGTTCAACATTCTTCTCATACTTTCTTCTCGTACGTTCCTTTTGAATTCAAATTTGTGTTCAACATTCTTCTTTCTTCTTGTAAGTCCCTTTCATTCTTCTCGTAAGTCAAATCTTATTTGTCGCTCTTGCTCGTGATAGTAAGTCAAATCTTATTTGTCGCTCTTGCTTGTGATAGTAATCTTATTTGAGCAAGAATCTTATTTGTTGCTCTTGCTCATGATAGTAAGTCAAATCTTATTTGAGCAAGAATCTTATTTTCTGCTCTTGCTCGTGATAGTTCTACTCTTAGTTGTAAGAATTCAAATTTGTGTTCAGCATTCTTCTTGATACTTTCTTCTAGTAAGTCCCTTTTATTCTTTTCCTAAGTCAAATCTTATTTGTCGCTCTTGTAAGAATTCGACCTCTCTCCCTCTACTCCCTTATTTCTCTCTCCCTCACTCTCTCTCTCTCCCATACCTTCCCCCCTCACTCTCTCTCTCTCTTTCTCTCTCCCTCCCCTCACTTTCTCTCTCACTCCCCTCCCTCCTCTCCCCTCTCTCTCCTTCGGCTCCCTCCTCTCCTCTCCCTCTCTCTCTCTCTCTCTCTCTCTCTCCTCTCTCTCCTTCCGCTCCCCTCCCCCCCTCCCTCCCCCCCTTGACCCCGCCCTCCCCTCCCCTCCCCTCCCTCCGTTGCCAGAACCCCTCCCCCCCTCTGCCCCCCCCTCGACCCCTCCCCCCCTCCCCTCCCGCTCCCTACTCTTCTCCCTCCCCCCCCTCTTCCCCACCCCCCCTCTTCCCCAGCCCTTCCCCCCCTTCCACGCGCAGCCCTTCCTCCCCTCTTCCCCCCCCTTCCCTCGGGCTGGTGGCCGCACCCCCCCTTCCCTCGGGGCCGCCAGCCCCTCCCACCCCCTTCCCCCTCCCCCCCTTCAACCCCGCCCCCCTCCCTTCCCCCCCCCTCCCCCCTTCCCCTAGGCTTGCGGCCGTGGCCACTAGCTCCCCAGCCCCCCCTCTCAGCCCTCTTCCCCACCCCCCCTTCCCCCCCTCCAAATGCTGGCGACCGCAGCCGCCAGCCCTCCCCCCTCTTCCCCCGAGCCCGCGGCCGCCAGCCCCTCCCACCCCCTTCCCCCTCCCCCCCCTTCACCCCCGCCCCCCCTTCCCCCCCTCCCCCCTTCCCTCGGGCTAGCGACCGCAGCCGCCAGCCCCCCAGCCCCCCCCTCTCAGCCCTCCCCCCCCCTTCCCCCCCTCTTCCCCACCCCCCTCCACACGCTGGCGACTGCGGCCGCTAGCCCCCCCTCTTCCCCACCCCCCTTCCCTCGGGCTGGCGGCCGCGGCCACCAGCCCCTCCCACCACCCCCTTTACCCCTAGCCCCCCCCCTCTCAACCCTCCCCCACCCCCCTCTTCCCCACCCCCCCTTCCCCCCCCTCTTCTCCACCCCCCTCCACGTGCTGGTGGCCGCGGCCGCCAACCCTCCCCCCCCTCTTTGCCACCCCCCTTCCCCCCCCCTTCCCTCGGGCTGGCGGCTGCGGCCACCAGCCCCTCCCACCCCCTTCCCCATCCCCCCCCTTCACCCCCGCCCCCCCTCCATGGGCTGGCGGCCGCCAGCCCTTTCCCCCCCCGTCGCACACCCTTCCCCCTCCTGCCCCTTCACCACCGCCCCCCCCTCGCACCCCCTTCCACCCCCCTCGCACCCCCTTCCCCCTCCTGCCCCTTCACCCCTGCCCCCCCTTCACGGGCTGGCGACCGCGGCTACCAGCCCTTCCCCCCCCTCTCGCACTCCCCCTCTCGCACCCCCCCTTTCCCTCCCTTTCCCCGCCCCCCTCCCTCCCACCCCCTTCCCCCCCCTCTCGCACCCTCTCGCAACCCCCCTTCCTCCCACCCCCTTCCCCCTCCCCCCCCTTCACCCCTGCCCCCCCCTTCCCTGCCTCCTCTCCCCCCCTCCTCCCCCCTTCCCCTAGGCTGGCGGCCGCGGCCGCCAGCCCCCTAGCTCCCCCCCCTCTCAGCCCCTCCCCCCCCTCTTCCCCACCCCCCTTCCCCCCCCCTTCCCCCAGGCTGGCAGCCGCGGCCGCCAGCCCCTCCCACCCCCTTCCCCCTCCCCCCCCTTCACCCCCGCCCCCCCCTCCTCACCCCCTCTCCCCCCCCTTCCCCCTTCCCCCGGGGCCCCCAGCCCCCCCCCTCTCAGCCCTTCCCCCCCGCCTCTTCCCTACCCCCCCTTCCCCCCCCCTTCCCCCAGGCTGGCGGCCGCAGTCGCTAGCCCCTCCCCCCTTCCCCCTCCCCCCTGTTCACCCCTGCCCCCCCCTTCCCCACTCCCCCCTTCCCCCCCCTCCCTGCCGCCAGCCCCTCCTCCCCCCTTCCCCACCGCGAGTCCCCCCTCCCCTTTCCCCCTTCCGCCAGCCCCCCCCTTCCCGCCTCACCCCCCTTCCCCCCCTCCAGGGGAGACTGTCCCAGTCCCCCCCTTCCCCCCCCACCCCCCTTCCCTCCTCCTTTCCCCCCTCTACTCCGCCCCCGCCTCTCCCTCCCTTCCTCCTCCCTTCCCTCCAGCCCTTTCATCCTCTTCTTCTCCTCCCCTCAACCTTTCTCTCTCTAGTTCCTCTCTCTTTAAATTTTTAAAAAAAATTCTAGATAAAGAATTAATCAAAAAAATTTGCAAGTACTTGGAAAAAGTTTGTAAGTTTGCTCTTTCTTGCTTTCTTGCTCTTCCTTCCTTGCTTTCTTGATCGTCCTTGCTTTCTTGCTTCAATGAATGAAATGAGGGGAGAATGAATGAAGAAGGAAGACTATATATAAGAAAAATTAGGTTTTCCTCCTCCTCTCCTATTGGCTTTCAATTCCTCCCCTCTCTCCTATTGGCTTTTCATTTATCCCCTCTCCCATTGGCTCCCATTACTCCCTCTCTCCCATTGGACCCCCATCCCTCATCCCAATCTTCCATTAGCCCTCCCCCCATCCATCCATTTCTTCTTCCTCCCCATTGCCACCACTCCCATCCCACATTTCCACCACGTCCCATACTCCTCCCATTTCCCAAAATCCCATATTTCCCCATCTCACCCTCCTCTTTTTCATCCCCTATTGACTCCCTCACTCATATCACTCCCTTATTATCCTACTCCCCTATTACCTTCCCCTCTCCCATTCCATTCTTCCCTCCCCACTCTCACTTCCACTTCCCATTACTCACTTGCCATTTGAAAACTATTAATATATTATTATACTATTTTTTCTACTTATTATCATACACCCCTATTACTTCCCTCTCCCATTCCACTCCTCCCTCCTCACTCCCACTTCCACTTCCCATTACTCACTTGCTATACACATTTGCAAACTATTAATATATTATTATATGATTTTTTATACTATTTGCAAACTTACATGTGGGCAAAATCACAGGTGTCAAAGTGATCCTATTGTGGTCATACAACAACTGTGCTTTTATTCAAGGGCGTATTTATCCTCATCAACAAGCTTATTTACTCAAGGTATGAAGTGCATAATTTGTGCACTAGGTGTTTACTTTGTTGTATCAAAATTGTTTGCCACACACACACATATACACATATCGAGAATTTTCTAATATTATCGCATCTACATTTCTCCGATGGGCACAAAACTTTGTACACGCCTCAACCTAGGTCGTATTGACTTGCATACAAAGTGGTGCACCCATCCCATAAGTACTTGTTCGGATAACACACCTCCAAATGTATTTTATGACGATTGTGCATAACACTAGGAACAAAGTGGTGTATCACGTGAGATCAACTATGCAAAGCATATCCAATGGACACAAGACTTTGCACATTCCTCAACCTAGGTAGTATTGACTTGTGTGCAAAGTGGCATCCCCATCTGATAAGTACTTGTTTGAAAAATACACCTACGATCGTGTTTTTTGACCGTTGTACATGACACCAAGGCCAAAAATGGTATTTGATACTCAATCTACCATGTAAAGCATATCCGATGGGCACAATACTTTGCACGTGCCTCAAAAGCGGTGGTATGGTATTCCATGCAAAGTGGAACGCCCATTCAATAAGTACTTTTTAGAATATCATACCTAGGACCGTGTTTTTTATTGGTTGTTGTCCATGATACTAAGGCAAAAACGTTGATTTATGCTTAATCGACAATGCAACGCATATGCGATCATCACACTACTTTGCACACATCTCAACCTAGGTATTATTGACTTACATGCAAAGTGGCATGCCCATCCCATAAGTACTTAGTCGAATAACACATCTAGGACCTCGTTTTTTGATGATTGTGCATGACACTAAGGTAAAAACGGTGTTTTATGCCTAATCGACAATGGGAAGCATCTCTGATGGGCACAATACTTTCCACACACCTTCAACTAGGTGGAATTGACTTACATGCAAAGTGGCACACCCATCCCATAAGTGCTTGATCGGATAACATACCTAGCAGCGTGTTTTTTTTACAGATGTGCATGACACTAGAGCAAAAATAGTATTTAATGCTCGATCGACCATGCAAAGGATATTTGATGGGCACAACACTTTTCCTACACCGAAAACTAGGTGGTATTGAAATGTTCTCAAAGACGCACACCCATCCGATAAGTACTTGGTCAGATAACATACCTAAGGGCGTGTTTTTTTGCGGATGTGCATATCACTAGGGAAAAAACGGTGTATAATGCGTGATCAACCATGCAAATCATATCCTATGGTGACAATACTTTGTGCACACCTCAACATAGATGAAACAGACTTGCGTGCAAAGTCGAGCCCCCATCCGATAAGTACTTGTTTAATTAACACACTTAGGACCGTGTTTTTTCAAGGTTGTGCATGACACTAAGGCAAAAACGGTGTTTTATGCTTGATCGACAATGCAAAGCATATCCGATGGGCACAATACTTTGCACACACCTTCAACTAGGTGGAATTGACTTACATGCAAAGTGGCCCTCCCATCCCATAAGTGCTTGATCGGATAACATACCTAGTAGCGTGTTTTTTTACGAATGTGCATGACACTAGAGCAAAAATAGTATTTATTGCTCGATCGATCATGCAAAGGATATCCGATGGGCACAACACTTTTTTTATGCCCCAACCTAGGTGGTATTGGAATGTTCTCAAAGAGGCATATCCATCCGATAAGTACTTGGTTAGATAACACACCTAAGGGCGTGTTTTTTTACGGATGTGCATATCACTCAGGAAAAAATGGTGTATAATGTGTGATCGACCATGCAAAGCATATCCAATGGTGACAATACTTTGAATGCACCTCAAAGTAGTTGAAAGGGACTTGCGTGCAAAGTGGAGCCCCCATCCGATAAGTACTTGTTTGAATAACACACCCAGGACCGTGTTTTTTCATGGTTATGCATGACACTAAGGCAAAAACGGTGTTTAATGCTTGATCGACAATGCAAAGCATATCCGATGGGCACAGTACCTTGCACACACCTTCAACTAGGTGTAATCGACTTACATGCAAAGTGGCACGCCCATCCGATAAGTGCTTGATTGGATAACATACCTAGCAACATGTTTTTTTACAAATGTGCATGACACTAGAGCAAAAATGGTATTTAATGCTCGATCGACCATGCAAAGGATATCCGATGGGCACAACACTTTTCGTATGCCTCAATCTAGGTGGTATTGAAATTTTCTCAACGAGGCACACCCATCTGATAAGTACTTGGTCAAATAACACACCTAATGGCGTGTTTTTTCGCGGATGTCCATATCACTAGGGAAAAAATGGTGTATAATGCGTGATCGACCATGCGAAGCATATCCTATGGTGACATTACTTTGCACGCACCTCAACGTAGTTGAAACGGACTTGCGTGCAAAGTGGAGCCCCCATCTGATAAGTAACAAAAATAGTATTTAATGCTCAATCGACCATGGAAAGGATATCCGATGGGCACAACACTTTTTTTATGCCTCAACGTAGGTGGTATTGAAATGTTCTCAAAGAGGCACACCCATCCGATAAGTACTTGGTCAGATAACACACCTAAGGGCGTGTTTTTTTGCGGATGTACATATCACTAGAGAAAAAATGGTGTATAAGGCGTGATTGACCATGCAAAGCATATTCGATGGTGACAATACTTTGCATGCACCTCAACGTAGTTGAAACAAACTTGTGTGCAAAGTTTAGCCCCCATCCGATAAGTACTTGTTTGAATAACACACCTAGGACCGTGTTTTTTCATGGTTGTGCATGACACTAAGGCAAAAACGGTGTTTTATGCTTGATCGACAATGCAAAGCATATCCGATGGGCACAATACTTTGCACAAACCTTCAACTAGGTGGAATTGACTTACATGCATAGTGGCACGCCCATCGCATAAGTGCTTGATCGGATAACATACCTAGCAGCGTGTTTTTTTACGAATGTGCATGACACGAGCAAAAATAGTATTTAATGCTTGATCGACCATGCAAAGGATATCCGATGGGCACAAAAATTTTCATAGTTGAAACGGACTTGCGTGCAAAGTGGAGCCCCCATCCGATAAGTACTTGTTTGATTAACACACCTAGGACCGTGTTTTTTCATGCTTGTGCATGACACTAAGGCAAAAACATTGTATTATGCTTGATCGACAATGCAAAGCATATCCGATGGCCACAATACTTTGCATACACCTTCAACTAGATGGAATTGACTTACATGCAAAGTGGCCCTCCCATCCCATAAGTGCTTGATCGGACAACATACCTAGCAGCGTGTTTTTTATGGATGTGCATGACACTAGAGCAAAAATAGTATTTATTGGTCGACCGATCATGCAAAGGATATCGGATGGGCACAACACTTTTTTTATGCTTCAACCTAGGTGGTATTGGAATGTTCTCAAAGAGGCACACCCATCCGATAAGTACTTGGTCAGATAACACACCTAAGCGTGTGTTTTTTTACGGATGTGCATATCACTCGGGAAAAAATGGTGTATAATGCATGATCGACCATGCAAAGCATATCCGATGGTGAAAATACCTTGCACGCACCTCAATGTAATTGAAACAGACTTGCGTGCAAAGTGGAGTCCCCATCCGATAAGTACTTGTTTGAATAACACACCTAGGGCTGTGTTTTTATATGGTTGTGCATGATACTAAGGCAAAAACGGAGTTTTATGCTTGATCCACAATGCAAAACATATCGGATGGGCACAATGCTTTGCACACACCTTCAACCAGGTGGAATTGACTTACATGCAAAGTGGCATTCCCATCGCATAAGTACTTGATTGGATAACACACCTAACAGCGTGTTTTTTTTACGGATGTGCGTGACACTAGAGCAAAAATAGTGTTTAATGCTCCATCGACCATGCAAAGCATATCCGATGGGAACAATACTTTTCCTACGCCTTAACCTAGGTGGTATTGAAATTTTGTCAAAGAGGCACACCCATTCGATAAGTACTTGGTCAGATAACATCCCTAAGGGCGTGTTTTTTTGCAGATGTGCATATCACTACAGGAAGAACGTTGTATAATGTGTAATCAACCATGCAAAGCATATCGGATGGTGACAATACTTTGCACGCATCTCAACCTAGTTGAAACGGACTTGCGTGAAAAGTGGAGCCCCCATCCAATAAGTACTTGTTTGATTAACACACTTAGGACCGTGTTTTTTCATGGTTGTGCATGACACTAAGGCAAAAACAGTGTTTTATGCTTGATAGACAATGCAAAGCATATCCTATGGGCACAATACTTTGCAAACACCTTCAACTAGGTGGAATTGACTTACATGCAAAGTGGCATACCCATCCCATAAGTGCTTGATTGGATAACATACCTAGCAGGCTCGTGTTTGTTTACGGGTGTGCATGACACTAGAGCAAAAATAGTATTTAATGCTCGATCGACCATGCAAAGGATAACTTGGCGTGTCCATCTGATGAGTACTTGATCGGATAACTTCTCCCACCAATAAATTAAGTACTAATTAAAAATTATAATAAATGAGTAGATTATTAAAAAGAGACTAATATTTATGTAATTATTGCTACTGCAGCTTGCTTGCGAAGGACTCTCACAAAGGAGATGGCTATAGATTTTGTTCCAGGGATGGATGTGATTTTATGTAGCAAAAGAGAAGTAGTTGCATTTGCTACAATCCATGATAGTGATCCCAATTCAGTTTGCCACTTTCAAAAACTTGGCGAAGATAAGGTGGCAATTACTGTATCAAAGATTCTTAGCGCACATGTTGAGCTAAAGTATAAATGTGGAGATATGGAAACACTTGGAGATGTTATTCCCTACAATACATCCAACAAATCATTTATAGCATGGGACAAAGATGAGACTAATTATGCAACAGACATTATCAAGAATACAAAGTGCACCACCTTGGATTTTACTATAGGGGACATTTTACAAATGAGATCATTCGCAAATAAGACTGTAGCTGAAGGTGAAGTATTGGGATTTGAACAAGTGGAGCAATGGTCATTTGCACACAGTGAGGATTCTAAAAGTCACTGATGATGGTATGGTTGATAACATAACATCCTTATGTGATCCCTACTATGAGGTAGGCAAGAATATGAGATGGAGCATGCAATTTTTAAACGTGAGAAAGAGGCATGTGGTTTTCAATGATAAAGACAAGGTATACTACAATATCAAAGGACCTAAAAAGCGTGCCCATGTGCCAGGCTCTATCACTTCAAATGTGGATGATTTCAATATACTCAATTATAGAAGTGACATCTTATCTGGAGTGGATGAGTTCATTGGTTTCAAGAAACAAAATGATTTTAGAAGCGAAGCCTTATATGGGGTGGATGAATTCTTGCACAGTGAGAAGGGCAAAGGTTTCAATAGCGATGTCTTCTCAAGTGTGGATGAGTTCATGCATATTAACAAACTTAGTGTCAATCAAGCTTGTGGATTTGTGAAAGCCATGCAGGATGTCCCAATGAGTGATGTTCTCTCAGAAGTGGAAGAGTTTCAAGGTTCTCAATACTCTCGTAGAATATTGAATTCATTGAATGGTCCTAAGAGTATGTTAAAAACGAGGATGAGATCAACGGAGGATTATTCAATATTTAACTTTGATTGTGATATGGACAAGGATGCAACGACCAATCATGGATGCTTGGTTACAAACAAATGTGAGTCTAAGAGGAAGTGCATAAACACAGATAACAACGTGCACGAGGAATGAAAACGGTCAAACATATGCATGAAGAGAAAGCGAATCCAGACAGATCCACAAAAGCAACCAAAGAGGAAGAGAGTAATGAAGGAGGAGAACATGTTAAATGCATTGGGATATCTATGTTCCAAGCGAAGATGTATGCACTTCATTGATCTTGCAGACATCAGGGAATGTAGAGGACACGTGTGGCAAAGAAGAGGAAGCGAAAGAAATGAATACCTTCTCACAAGTCTCTCTTGCTTTCTTCAGAATGGCAATAAAAGGCTAAGTTCAAGACAAAATGTAAAACCTCTCGTAAATGGAAAAAGGATTTGCAATAAGACATATCGCAATATTACTGGATTATCCCATGGTACATATTGGGATTTAGTCACCAAGGCAAAGGGCGGCAACAAATTTAGCATTCATGGTAATAGAGGAAGGTCCAAATCAAGAATCTCAACTGTCAGGGCAACAGCAATTTTGCAAGACTTCATACATGAAAATGCTTTATCTCAACACCATATATCTACCAAACTCCCTAACGATGACGTGATCACTGAAATGCACCTTCCAATGGGCTTGACAAAGCTTGAAGTATTTGACTCTATTGCAGAAAAGCAAAGGCAAAGAGGGGATGCCATAGCTTCTTCTCATACTTTGTATACTCTTTGGAAGAAGAACTTTGGATATGTTAAAATCCCTTGAAGGAGGCAAAAAATGTCAAAGTGCAATGTCTGTGATGATTTAAAGCGAGCGATTGAGAGTGCAACATGTCCAAATCAAAGGGAATTATACAAAAAAAAACAAAAATCTCATCATGACCTTATTCGACATTCCAGACAAAAATATGCATTTTGGAAGGAGCAAGCTATTTCGCATCCCGATGACTACATGTGCCTTATTGTAGATGGCATGGATCAGAATACAACAACATTGCCTCGTTTTGTTGCCACTCCACCTAAATTACAAGGAAAGCACTTTTTAAAGACACATCTATGTGGAGTGTTAGTGCATGGAATTAAGTTCTTTGCAGATATATGGATTGATTCCTTGCATCTACATGATAGCAATCAAGTTGTAACATCTATTATGAAGGCAATTCGCATGCAGAAAAAGGTTGCCTACCACCGACTTTGAGAATACAAGCTGATAATTGCTGGCGAGAAAATAAGAATGTACTCATGTTTGCATTCTGCTCCATGCTAGTTGCTCATTGAATCTTCAATGAGGTCGAATGTGGATTTTTGTATGTTGGGCATACACATGAGGAAATCGGTCAGGTTTTTAGCACAGTCTCAAGGGAGCTTAAATGCAAGGATGTGGAGACAATAGATGACTTGGTAAGAAGATGTGGTAGGCAAGTTGGTGGACGTAAGGAAAGTACAGTACGTGAGAGGCTCGAAAGAATGTATGATTGGAAGAGCTTCATTCTACCTTTCATACAAATGGGTGGTGATGCATTGATAGGTCATACCAATCCACACTACTTTTGTTTTTTTTGAAAAGATGAAAAACCTATAATGCAATGGCAACAGTATTCTCATGATACAAAATGGGAACCTGAAGAACCTTACAGTCTCTTAACTTCAATTCCCAGCAAGGAAAGGTATCCAACATGGGCTCCTATACAAGAATTCAATGAGAGGTCTAACTGTGAAATAGAAGGATTAAAAGCATTTATTACATACAAAGAGGAAATGCTCCAGAGATATCCTGATTTGAAGCCTATGTGGAGAGAACACACTACCACTGTAATTAATAAGACACGAAATTTAATAAAGGACATTGAGAGAATGCGAGGCTCAAAGGATGTCAAGGAAGAATGCAATATGTTTTGGCCAAATGTTCATAACGATTTGCGCCTAGCTCCAGTCTTTGGAAATGAATTTGTATCATTACTCCCACATCCATATTGTGGACCGAAGAAGAGAGAGTTTATGCCACAAGTAGATATAGAGGTAGATTGTTTTGTTGTGGTTCAACAGCCATTGGATGATGAATATGAGAATGTAAAGTTTTGGGTTGCAAAAGTAGTTGATGTGCAAAGAGATGACCAAGGGAGAGCTACAACATTTACAGTGGTATGGTATGAGCCAAAGGGCAGGAAGGAGGATATGGATAACAACACATTGTATACTAATTGTATAATGAAGGAGTGGGTCCCAAATGATGAAGCGGTCTCTCAAGTTTCGACAGAGACAATCATAGTGTCTTGGCATTCAAGGGAAAAGAAATCAAAGAAGCGCATGGGATATGAGGTAGAAGGAAAAATAAAAATACCACAGCAAACTATTTTGCATATACACGAATTTTTAAGGATGCTTGCCATGGAGGAAGTAGAAGGAGAGAGTGCAAATGAAGAATGTCCATGATTAAAGCTTTGTATTGAAGTCCATTGAAGGATTTTATTTGGGTACTAGGCAAGAAGCCAATCCAAGACAATTATAATTAGAGTCATCACCTCCTATGTCAAATGAGAGTCAAAATATGCACTTGATGTCACCCAAGGGTACCTGCTTGCCAGGACAATAAGGAGTTAATGCAGATGGCACCTGGCAAGGGACTATCACATTGAGCAATACGACAATGGGGAGTCAATGCACCCAAGGGGCAAGGCTTGGCAAGACAACTTGTGGGAGTTAATGCAGATGGCACCTGTATTTTGCACTGGATGTCACCCAAGGGTCAAGGCTTGGCAAGACAATAGGGAGTTAATGCAGATGGCACCTGGTAAGGGACTATCGCATTGAGCAATAAGACAATGGGGAGTCAATGCACCCAAGGGGCAAGGCTTGGCAAGACAAGTGGGAGTCAAATTATGCAGATGGCACCTAGCAAGGGACTATCGTGACATTGAGCAATAAGACAATGGGGAGTCAAATTATGCAGATGGCACGAATTGAGGCTCTTTAAGAGCAACAATTTAAATTATAAACATATGTTCAATCTATATCATTTTGGATATAAAGACTCTAGTTAAGAGCAACGTCTCTCAATGTAATCATATAATAATAGCTATAATTACTATTATACCTCTTTGGTTTAATACAAAACTTGGGTCTTATGGCATCATGTCTTTTTTTTATTTATTAAAAGTTTTAAATATTTTGTGCATATTGCGAGTGACAATGTTATTTTCATGAAATATTTAAGTCTCCTTTCATGGATTTATAAATTTATCACGTCAAGGAAAAACGTCAAGGAAAAATATTAAAAATAATTAAATTAACAAATAACTTAGATATAGCTACAATTTCTAATATAGGATTATTTCAAATTTTTGCATGTTGGTGCAAAAGTATAGATTGAAAAAACCATATTTTTATGTGAATATGATAGTGCCACAAAGTGAACTTTTGATTTGGGAAGAATATTTTCAAAAAGTAAAATTTTGATTTGGGAAGGATATTTTCACAAAGTAAAGTTTTCATTTGGGAAGGATTTTTGGGCTTCATCCAAAAACAACACAAAAAGTCCAAAATTAATGAAATAGGTGTTGAATAAGATAATATTTTGTCTAACTAACATGATTTTGCATTAAATATCTCCTTAGTTTTTTTTTTGTTTCCCGAAGATTCCGCATCTCTTTTGCCGACGTGTGCAGGCCTCTCATAAAGAATCCATCACTGAACTTGGTGATTGCACCTTTTCAAAATATTTACATGGATACCACCTATGAGATTGACAAGCAAACTTCGCAACCTCGGAAGCACAAAAAATGGCCAATACTAGTGAGTCACTATCTCAAAAGAAGCAATTACACCATCTTCACATCGACTGCAGCATAAAAAAGACGAAAGGATACGGTGCTGAATGCTCAATAGCGGGAAAATATGAGAAGAGAAGGGCTTCAACATATTGACTTATGGTGCGATGGAAGCATATATCCAAAATGTCAAGTAAAAAACTCTACACCTCCATTTGTCAATCCCACCACATTACTAAGGTTTGCCGGCGATGGACAAAATGGATTTCTTGGTTATATTTCAGCGCAGTCTGCATTTGCAAAAATGGACAACCTCACAAAACACTGAACCACATCTCTTCTTATCCCAACCTTTATCCAAAAATTGTGGCATGCATGCCGAACTTGTTGCTTTAACTGTGAACATTGTTTTTGAAACCTTCACTGGAAAGGTATTAAACAAGTCCACAAAAACTATGAGAGGCATGCATAAAGAAATTTTTATTATCCTTGTGGCAATATTGGGCCTCATAGCTTTCTGTACTTCTTTGAAAAGCTTGGCCCTATATGCCTCTATAACACTAAAATGTGGGTGAGGCCAATCCACTAAATTCCATGCCAGAAGGTCTTGTTTCCTTAACACACCATGTGTGTTAGCATTGTCCAGCAACTAATAAAAATGATCAGTAAAAAATATACCCGATTGAGCTAGCTCTGTTGCGCATCGACCTTGGTATTTTTGTTCTCCTATCAATCCATGCAGAACATCTATAAATCCCAAAATACAATCGATGTTTTGCCATGTCTCATACGATGAAGGGTATAAATCTGAAATAAAACAACACAAGAATGTCAATAAGCAAAGAAAGAAAGCTTCATCTTAAAAATCCATACACCTCGTAAAGAAAAAAACGACAATAGAAAAATATACAATTAGGCTTGTGTTGCGAAAGATCATTTGGATAGTCTCACAAGACAAGTTCTTTATGCATGTACACATGCTGAATCAAAACTTCTTTCATCGATATCTTCCCTCTGGTGATTTTAAAATCTCATACTCTTCCCTTCCATGATGCCAAGAAAATGTTTTTTGTATGGGGTCTTTTTCTTTTGCTAGGTTGCAGGAGCACCCATGCTCCTTTCGAAACACTAAACCTTTCCCAAGTTCGTTCCGTTTTGACTGTACTTGAATTCTCTACCAAAGAAATAGAAGAAGCAGGTCGACGGGGTAAGGATGTGTGGTATAATTATGCCTTCATAGCATTATCATCCACAGAGCATCTTCCACAAGAATGGCCATGGTTTTTATTCACCATGGAGACCTTGTGAATCTGTAACAATAGCAAAGTAATGTAAACAAGATAACAAATTGAAGATTCAAGAAAGAGAAAGTGGGAAGACAAATAGTTGACAAGAAACATCTTACTCTACACCAAACAGGATCAAGGGAGCAGTTTTGGAAAAGAAGAGGCTGCTGCACAATGAGGCAGTGGTGTAGAATGGTAGACCTCTCAAAGGAAAGGCAGCACAACATTTCAAAGGTAAAAGGAAGGTGGAAGCGAGAAGGCCCTTGTCAGATAAAATGTCAGACTAGATTCTATCTTCATGTCCAAAGATCTTGTGAGAATAAAAAACCAATCTCCACATTAATGTAGCACGCTTGTACCTACATAAAGTATTGTTTCTTTTTTCTATTTTCTCTTATTTTCATGAATTTCCAACATTACATTGGCCCTCTATTGATTGGTTCAGAGCTTATTTTTCCAAACCGTAAAAGGCCCCAAAATGAGCTCCCTTTTTTCCTAATGTGTTGTCACCATCATGCATCGGTAAATTAGGTCGATATGTTCTCATTGTTGCCATGCCTCAGCTATGCACTACGCAATATCGTCCTCGATGCCAAGAGAATTTGCATCCTTCTATTGCTTTGTTGATTATTTAAGGGATAGATGATATACGTTGAATTTTAAACTCCCAGTTTTTGGAGGTTGGAGAGGCACATAACGCTAGCTAAGTGGAAAGTGAGAATGTTACGTGCTCTACTTCGAACTTCCTCTAATGATACTCATCTTTTTGTGCTGTCCAGAAGCTATTAAACTATCTGAGAATGTTGGAATCATCTCGCTCATGGACTCATGCAAATCCTCTGAGGCTCACATTAGAAAGTTTTATGGATATTGTCTCTCGGCGTTCGATTACAATTATGACTATTGACATTCAATTTGAGGTGATATACTAGTTTCCTATCCATTCGTGAGACTTATTCTCGGTGCTAATACTCTCGGTGTTTATATTATCGACATTATCTCGGCACCCAGGGAAGGGCCCATTCCCTCGAATTATAATTCTTTGGTGAAGGAAGCGCGCCACCTCCACTCCCTGCCCACACTATGTGTGGTTATAATGATTATATATTATATATTATAATATAAACATTTTCTATTACTTCTCTGTTCAAAATTTCTTATTTTTAATCTAAATTCTTACAACATTCCTCTCTTTTAATGCATGCTATCGATGCGAGGGAGCAAGGAAATCCAAGAAGGATGCAAGATTGAAGGATGACTACACATTTATTCATATGGTCGTAGTCCATGTGATAATTGTATAAACTGCAACAACGAGCATCAGTTATTGTATCGCCTTATTCATGTATTTCTTGGACTTCAGCTTGCAAAATATGGACATCACAAAATCGATAATAAATCACCACCCCTGACATTTGCAGGGAGGATCGGGTCCTAACGGACCCTGTGTCATGTCTCATATCCACTATTTTATTTATAGCCAGGTATTTCCCTTTACTTTTGAAAATTAAAGAAATCATACTTTTCAACGAAGGGAATCTTCGATAGATTTGCAAATTCCATAAAGAACAAACTCACATTTAGAATACATAGACTACATGCTATACTCGCATTCTTATGGTAGGTGCATGACACATACATGCTATACTCGCATTCTTATAGTAGGTGCAATCATCTACATATAGTGTTCTCATTCTTCGAACCATTAACATTTTCATTTTTGAATTTGATACTGCAACAATTGTGACATTCTCAACTTTCTTTTTCCATTTTGTTTACAATATAGTTAATTTAAATCGACTTATTATAAATTTGGTACTTCATTCCACCTTTCTCCTTAGGCGGCCTACCGCACCCTACTTAATTAATTATTAACTTCACTAAGAGGTTTTGCCAAGATAAACAAGGGAGCACCTGGGATGCTCCAGCACAGTGCATGACATTGTATGGGTAAAGCATATATAGTTGAGATAGATTTAACAGAAACTAACCAGGTTCTTAATTAATTAATGTTTGAATGTTTCTATGATCTCTCTATGAATTCATAATTTACCAGGTAAATTCTTAATTAATGGAAACGAGTTGAATTCTTAATTAATATTCTTAGGATCTCTCTCTCTCTCTCTCTCTCTCTCTCTCTCTCTCTCTCTCTCTCTCTCTCTCAAGTGTAAATGTATCAAATGAGCAAATCCTATAGAAGATATTATGTGGAACTTCAGTTCTATTCTTATAAGAAATCATAAATGACAAAAGAAGTCCTTATGAAATATAGCATCTACAAGTTGTAATTTGAAGATTGATTACTCTAGCACATAGGATAGATGTAATAGAGCCTCTTCCCAATGGCTTTTCCTATACCTTTACAAGTTGAGAATACTTTTTCATATTAAAAAAAGCTTTTCACTCTCTCTCTCTCTCTCTCTCTCATTCTCACTCTCTCTCTCTCTCTCTCTCTCTCTCTTGTAAATGTATCAAATGAGCAAATCCTATAGAAGATATTGTGTGGAACTTTAGTTCTATTCTTACAAGAAATCATAAATGACAAAAGAAGTCCTTATGAAATATAGCATCTAAAAGTTGTAATTTGAAGATTGATTACTCTAGCACATAGGATAGATGTAATAGAGCCACTTCCCAATGGCTTTTCCTATACCTTTACAACTTAAAAAAATATTTTCAAAATTTTTCAATATATACAATAGTTATCTAAGTACGTGTCATACAAATTAATTTTACACATTGGCTTTTGATAATACTTTGTGGCTTCAATTAATCTTGCTTGCTGCATAATAATTCCTTGAACCTTCTAAACCTATGTAATGCTATGAAAACACACTACTGAACATATTTGGACAGAGTAAATTTAATTTTAACAATTGGACCAAACAAGAGTCCAAATTTTATTAATTTTTTATGGAGTGATTTTCTAAGATTTGTAATAAAAGAGGTTTTGGCAGTTATTTTTAATGGCACTACCAAAAGTATTATACCAAAGATGTTAAACATTCATTTGAATAGAGTAATCTTCATCTTACTCTTGGAAAGGTGGTGCATGTATATATACCAAGTTGGTGTTAAATACACCTTTTAAGTATATTTGAATTGATGGTTCTACTCCAACCTCCCTCATGCCCTTAGATCTGGATTAAGGGGTGGTATAGTTGCCTGGCCTTCAACATGTATTTCATTAATTTTGGGATGGTGTAACTCTCCAATTCATTTCTATAAATACTTTCAAATAAAAAATGAAAAGTAAACCCACTCTTTGAAAAAAAAAAGTGCAAACAAAAAGTAAGCTAAGGATATGAATTTTATCATAACATCTTATCGAGAGTTTCATATCCTATTCATCAAGCATATTATTACCATTAAGTACCTATAAAGCAATTAGATGTTTAACTCCTTAAATCCATCTCTTTAGGAAACTTGAAAGAGCCTTAGGAGACATTTACTATAATGAACCACATAAATAGCATTGTGAGACACTAAATATAATTTAAAATTTTTATAAATGGACTCCATGAGCAGACATTACACCCAAAAGTAGCATAGCCTTGAGAGGAAGTAGAGATTCAGTCTGCACCCAAAGCATCAGACATTACACCCAAAAGTAGCATAGCCTTGAGAGGAAGTAGAGATTCAGTCTGCACCCAAAGCATCATAGCCTCCAAAGAAATTAAAGATTAATTTTACTCCCAAGGCATCACAACCTCCATAAGGAGCATCACAAGAGTCTACACCATATTCTTCACAAACTGTTGTGGAGCATCTAGCCAATGGCCTTAGTCCAAAGCCAAATTTTCTTGTAACAAAAACATACTCCATGTAATTATAACTATATTTCATGTTTTCATGATGCTCAATATCATGGGCTCTTCTTCAATTATATGATATGTGTCATGTTGTTTCTTAAATCATTAAATGTCTAAATAAGTGAGGGGCGTGTTCTCATGATGTTTACTCTATGTGTTTTCCAAAGATTATATGAATGACTCATGATGTTTTTTTAATATTATGAAATTGTCTTATTGCATATAATTATATTAAATATCTCATGTTTCTTTAATGTCACATGACCTTTTTGGCCTTTTATAAATGTCACCTTTTGAAGGGAGGGCCAACACTATTCCTTTTATACCACTTTATTTCCTCATTCTTTTACAATCATATTGGGCCTATTTGGATCCAAGGCACAATCCTTGAAATTGCCATGCAATCATTTAGGGGGAGCCAAAACCTCCAAATTGGAACACATCATTGATTTGAAAGGGTCTTGAGCTCCAAATTGACCATGTGGTTGATATGAGCTCAAGTGCTCAGCAGGGATGTTTTTATCGAAGCTATGATTATATATTAATATAAAATCTTGGTGAAAGTTTCCAAGCTCATTTTTTTAAGTTTCACAATATTGGTAGAGTGTAGTACTTTTTAATATATTTTCATTTGAAATTTGAAGGAATAAATGTAAATCCTGGCGAATCTTTAAAGTTTTGTGCATTAAAGTTTCAAATCTTGGTGATTGTTTCAAACATTTATTTTTATTAGGGCATACAAACTTTTGACATCAATATATAAGTTTAGCTTCTTAACGAAACTAACTTGAAAAAATCATCCATGGTGCTTAGAAGTTTATATCTCTGGATAGTAAAATTTGATCACATTAGCTCAAATTGACCATGTGGAAACTCTTGAGCACCTAGGCTCAAATTGTCCATGCACTCATTTTGGAGGGGCCATAATCTCAAATTGATTGGATGGACGTTACGAGCTCCAATCAATAACTTGTCAGTTTGAAGGAGGCATTAACTCCAAATCAATTACCTAGTTAAAGCACAAGTACTACTCAAGATTTAGACTCAAATCAGTCACATGGGTGTTCTTGAGGAGCCACATGTTAAAGAATGTAGGATTGTGCTAAACCTAGTGCAACTAGATGAGCATAAGAACTACGGAGGCTCAAAGCATACAAGAAAATCCATGGAAGAGATGATGAGCAACTACAATCCAATCTATTGCAAATCTATATTCAATAATACATGATAGGCCTCTTATATAGAGAGTGCCCTTGGAATAGTCAACACTTGTGGGATCCTTTGATCCACATCTCTCCTTGTGGATATCCTCAGTCCACATCTCCACATCATGTAGTCCACATCCCAGGGTGGCCAATTTGATTCTTTCCTTAGAACATACCTTGGCCTCTCATCATGTGCTCATGGCACCATATCTCAACACCTCCCCTTGGTGCCATGATCCTTTGACTACTGCAAGGTGGTTAGATATGAGTCTACAATCCATCACCTCCCCTTAGTGCATACATTGCTACAGAAGGTGGTCAAGTGTGGCTTTGACATGTCAATACCTCCCCTGGGTGCTTACATGGCTACTCTCAGGTGGTTAGGTTTGATTTACAAAACATATGGGCTAAAGGTGGTAAGGCTATTGCTTCTCAATGCTTAATGTCAATGGCATTCTCTTCTTTGCTTGATATAGCCTGATGCATTATGGTTTGTTCTTCCATGTGCCTTAATGATTTATGTGTGGATGCCATGTTCTCTGCTATGGTGATCTCATGCACTTGTGCTTTTGGTATGCTTTTTGCATTCATGCATCGCTTTTCCATTTGTTGCAAAGGTCTTACTGATTGATTTCTTTCAATATTAGTAGTGTCTAATTGTTGCTAACAATGATTCTGATATGAAAGGTGTGTAGAGCTTGAAAAGATGATCACTTTTCTTTTTGAGGTGTGTGCGAATTCTTCCTGGATTGGAAGTTACGGCTTATCGAAGTTTCTGTGAAGAAGAGGGGGTCTTGATGATGTGGCATAGGAGTTCATATGTTGCTTACAAACTATACTTGGTAGGGGTTTCTGTGCTTGGGTGGCACTACTGATTGTGCATGCTTATGTGGCAATCTTTTGACCCAACTAGGTCAACCCAAGGTTACATTAACTTTACCATGGTCCAACTGAACCTAACCATAAACTTTAACCAAGGTTTAACTTAACCATAGTGACTACAAACTCAACCAAGGGTCCTCCTAACTAACCTTGGTTAGTTATTATCTGCCACATGTCAATCCAAGGGAACCTTGGAGAAAGAAAAGCTTTGAAGGAAATATGTTGCAGGGGGCGACCGCATGTAAAGGAGGAGGATGGCACTGGAGTGTAGAATTTGCTTGCTAGCCTTTGGAGGTTGGAGTCATTATTTTGAAGGTCTGGGAGGCCCTGGCAATAATGTTACTTCTCCTTCTCAAACCTCTTCTGGTTTTGCTTCCCAAACTCAGCATATCTTAGCAATGCCTGCTGCATCTCCACCTTCTCTCCCGCCTTCCTCCATGGTCAATTCTTCACAGATTCTTGGCACCTCAGGAAGTGGTGGCATCTCCCACCCACAAATCTTTGGATGGCAGCAAAACCTGCAAGGTATCCCGTAGAGCTCCAGTGGTACAGGCCCCGCGTTGAACCTCTCCAGACAACACATGAGCTAGGTGGCTACTTTGATTCTTTTCTTAGCACATACCTTAGCCTCTAATTTTGTACTCATGGCACCATATCTCAACACCACAAGGTCCAAATTTATTGCATGGTTGATTTGATCCTAGGAACTAAAGGGTTTCTCAAATTGACCAAATGGTTGTTTTGGAGATGCCATGAGCATGAGTGATCTATTTGAAAGATACATTAGCTCCAAAGTGACCACACATTCATTTTGGAAGAGCCATGAGCTCCAAATTGATGATGTACTTTTTTTGGGAGGACCCATGAGCTCAAGTCAAGTGTGTGATTATTTTACAAGAGCTCCAAATCACATGCATACTCAACATATAGGAGCCACAAGCCCCGAATCAACCATGTAGTTGATTTGATCCAAACGATCCAAGTCTTGGACTCAAATTAGAGACCCATGGTCATTTTGTAGGAGCCATGATCTCAAATGGATTGTACAATTATTTTGGAGGTGCCATGAGCTCCAAATCAACTACGTATCAATTTGGCTCAAATTGACTATGCGGAGCCATGAGCTCATATTGACCACATAGTCATTTTGGAGGAGCCATAAGATTCAAATTGACTATGTGATTGGTTTGAGTTTAATTGCTTGAGTTGCTTGAAATGATGGACACATTCATTTTAGAGGAGCCAAAGTGCTCAATAATTGGTGTCCAAGGTTATCAATGCTTCAGCACTTGGGCTCAAGTCAATCTTTGGATATTGTGGCTCCATGGGAATCATAATTGAGCTCCCTAATTACCACATAGACATTTTGGAGCTCAATTATCTCCGTCGAACCACAAGCTCCAAAAGAATTGTGGTCGGTTTGACCCCAGCTTTTCAAGAGTCGATATCACTCTAAGGGCACCATGTCCTAAGCTCTTTGGCTCAAATCAACCATGTGGTTATTTTTTAGTTCTGGCTCCTCTTAATAGAAAAGACCTTGACACCATGTTGAGAGAACTAAGATAAATGCATCAAACTTCATTATTAGCTAGCAAACTGCAAAGTATTATTCCAAAAAAAGAGCTCATTTGGAGAAAAAAATGGATACACAAATTGAGGATTTGGAACTTCATCCTTGAGGTGATTTCTTGGTAGGTTAAATAAGGTGAAAAAATGGTATGTGCATATCCCAAAGCTCTCATCTAGTCATACCAAGATAAAATGACAAACAATGTTGGGAGATAGATGAGTATGGAACAAACCATTTAATACATCTTCAAATATATAGCTTTTGCAACTATGTGAATACACATTTCCTCGGGGGGGTCACTATGTATAAACCCTCTATACCACGTGCGTTCAAGGCCTATTTCTAAAATCCCTTATCTGTAAATTTTTCATTAATAAAATGTACCCCTTTTCTATACAAATCTGTAAAATTTTCCCAAAATTATTTTAAATAGTCCCTTATGTATATTTATTTCTGTAAATTTTAGAAATAAAAAATATCCTTTTGTTGAACTCACGTGATAGGGTTACATATGATGAGTGGCCCCCCCGAGCACATTTCCAAGGGTTTGAAAGGACGTTTTCAAAGGAAATACTAAAGAGGGATAGTCTGTAGACCATGGGAATCATGTATGTGTGCTTTTTATGGAATTTTTATTCTTCTAGATTGAGTGCGCTTTTATTATGCAAGTTGATCGAAAAGAAACCTTCAAACCTAAAGACATATGACATTGAAAATAAATAACCATTTTGCAAAAGGGATGCATTCGATTCCTCAAAAGTCTTTGCTTTAATGTGTGAGTGTGGTCATGTGTAGGAATGTAAGGACCAAATTGAATTACTCCAAGATGTTGAAAAAAAGGACTCCCGCTCTTCATGGTGTGGAGATAAGAAGAATAAATCATACAAAACAAGTTGTCACTCTTTAGACTTCACAAGGTTGGCATGAAAGCAATGTTCAAACCACTAGGAAAGTTTTGGAAGGCATTTGAACTTTGGTGCTTACAATCTTGATAGATGATAGTCCATATAAGGGATGCATGAACCACCTTAGAAATTGTATATTTTATAAAGCCATTTTCATATGAGGATTAGAACAATGATAATCCTTGAGCTCCTTCCTTTCTTGATGTGATTAAAATATGTTTCCAATGTGTAGTTGAACAACTAGTGCTAGAAGGACACTACCTCTATGGCCACTTCCAAATTGTGACAATGTGTTCCAAAGTGAAATAAGCAATGATGTTTCCTCAAAACATTTTTGAAAATCCAATTATTCCTTTGTGGCATTAAGAAAGGCAACAAAATATTTAGAATGATACAAAAGATGTGGCCAATACATAACATATCACAAATGGAAGCAACTCTAAAATTCCAAGAGCTTGGTTATGCACATCCTCATATTGTTGCAACCGATGCAAATGCCTAGCATTGGCCTTTGCAAGAGAGATTATGACAATGTGATGCACTAATTAGATATGATTTTTGGTATGTGTCCAAAGAAAAGCAAAGCTGGCAGAACTAATTAAGTTTGTTTTGTGTTCTTTTTTCAAATTTGTTGTAGGAAAATTTGATCCTATGTATTCCATCAAGTATTTGATTTTATGAATGTTATATTCTACTTGGAGACAAAAAATAAATAAAACTAAAATCTTTAAATTTTATTTTCTACATGGACAAAAAATAAATAAAACTAAAATATCTGCAGTGTGATTTCTAATATTGGTTTTAAAAAAATATGTGTATTGATGTGTGGAGATGGAAAATGATACAATATAATTCTAATATTGGTGTTAAAAATACATTTGTATTGATGTGTGGAGATAGAAAATAATACAATATAAGAGAACAAGTCATGTATCAATCTTACCTCACCATATACTTCATATTTTTGAAGAGTGCATTTTTGCAAAAAATCTATAATGTTAAAGCATATAACGATTTATAAAAGTAGGTAACAAGGGGGAATAAACAAAATCTAGTGACTTTTAAGTCTGTACTAAAACATTTATGTAGCTACTTTGGTGATGACAAAAAGGTTCCCCTAAAGCCCACAATATGTGGTGGCTACATCAATTATTCATGGCTCTATAATCATGTGGTGGCTAAACCAATTATTCATGGCTATATAATTATGTTTAAAGTGTCATTGGACTCGGGCATACCGTAACTTCATGTCCTTATAGAACTTAAGCAAATTAGTAAAGGAGAGGCTACCTTCTTGGAAGGAGCTTCTCACCACTCACATGATCTCTTTGGCCCTCTCTCTTGCCTCCTCCACTTGGGTCTCTTGCATGAGTCTCATCACCCCTTTCTCTACATGGCTTCTTGCCAAGGGCACCAAGTCTTGAGCTCTTTGGCTCAAATCAACGATGTGGTTATTTTTTGGTTGAGGCTTGACACCATGTTGAGAGAACTAAGATAAATGCATCAAACTTCATCAGTAACTTAAGCTGGTAGACTGCATAGTATTATTCCCAAAAAGAAGCCCGTGTGGAGAAAACAAAGGATACACAAATTGAGGTCCGAGGATTTGGAACCTCAGCCTTTAGAGATTCCTTGGTAGGTTATATAAGGTGAAAAAATGGTATGTGCATATCCCAAAGCTCTCATAACAAAATAAAACTACAAAAAATGTTGGGAGATAGACGAGATATGGAACACACCGTTTAATGCATCTTCAAATATATAGCCTTTTGCAAATTTGTGGATACATCTTCCCGAGGGTTTGAAAGGACGTTTCCAAAGGCAATACCAAAGAGGGATAGTCTATAGACCATGGGAATTATGTACACACACTTCCTCCGTGGCGAGCATCCTTAAAAAGTCATGTATATGCAAAATACTTTGCTGTGGTATTTTTATTTTTCCTTCTACCTCATATCCCATGCGCTTCTTTGATTTCTTTGCCCTTGAATGCCAAGACACTATGATTGCCTCCGTCGAAACTTGTGAGATGGCTTCATCATTTGGGATCCACTCCTTCATTATACAATTAATATACAATGTGTTGTTATCCATATTCTCCTTCCTGCCCTTTGGCTCATACCATACCGTTGTATATGTTGTAGCTCTCCCTTGATCATCTCTTTGCACATCAACTACTTTTGCAACCCAAAACTTCACATTCTCATATTCATCATCCGATGGCCGAACCACAACAAAACAATCGACCTCTATATCTACTTGTGGCACAAACTCTCTCTTCTTCAGTCCACAATATGGACATGGGAGTAATGATACAAATTCATTTTCAAAGACCGGAGCTAGGCGCAAATCATTATGAACATTTGGCCAAAACATATTGCATTCTTCCTTGACATCCTTTGAGCCTCGCATTCTCTCAAGTTCCTTTATTAATTTTCGTGTGATCTTGTTAATTGCAGTGGTAGTGTGTTCTCTCCAAGTAGGCTTCCAATAGGATACCTCCGGAGCATTTCCTCTTTGTATGTAATAAATGCTTTTAATCCTTCTATTTCATTCATGGAATTTTTATTCTTCTAGATTGCGTGGGCTTTTATTATGCAAGTTGAGCGAAAAGAAACCTTCAAACCTAAAGACACATCACATTGAAAAATAAACAATCATTTTGCAAAACGGATGCATTCTATTCCTCGAAAGTCTTTGCTTTAATGTGTCAGTATGGTCATGTGCAAGTTAACACAATCTAAGGCCCAAGATTGAATTACTCGAAGATGTAAAAAAAAAGAACTCCCGCTCTTCATGGTGTGGGGACAAGAAGACTAATGCATACAAAAAATGTTGTGGCTCTTTCGACCTCAAAGGGTTGGCATGAAAGCAATGTTCAAACCACTAGGAAAGCTTTGGAAGGCATTTGAAGGTTTGTGCTTACAATCTTGATAGATTATATTCCATATAAGAGATGCATGAACCACCTTAAAACTTGTATATTTTATAAATCCATTTTCATATGAGGATTAGAATAATGATGAACCGTGAGCTCCTTTCTTTCTTGATGTGATTCCAATGTGTAGTTGAACAACTACTGCTAGAAGGTCACTCCCTATATGGCCACTACAAAATTGTGACAGATGTGTTCCAAAGCAAAATAAGCAATGATGTTCCTCAAAACATTTTTGAAAATCCAATTATTCCTTTGTGGCATTAAGAAAGGCAACAAAGTCTTTAGAAGGTGAAGGCCCACATAAACGAAGGACAAGCAAGGAGAGCCTGAAGGGGCAAATTGATGTATGTGTGTGTGTGTGCCTATGGAATTGGAGTCCTATGCAAGAAGTGTGTGAGTGTAGGTATGCTAGAAGGTTCTAGTTAGGTTTCTCAGGTTGGTGTGATGAGTGAGTGATCATAGGAGGTGATTGATTCAGATAATCAGGGAGATGATTGTGGATCTAGGATCTACCTACATGGAGGCAGTTGCCTATATATGTAACCACTCTATGAATAAACAACCACATTTGTGTCTCATTGTTTCTATATGGATTAACACTTGGTATCAGAGCCAAGTTAGAATTTGAGATTCCTAGAAGATTCCAACTAGATGCTATCTTATTCTCAAATGCCTCCTATCTCTCCTTTGTCTACCTTGAGCTTGGGAAGCCCTATTCTCTCCATCCACGCAATGTTTTGAGGAGCCCCTTCAGCTAGACCTTCCTTACTTCTAGGCGACCTTCTTGACCGGTGGGATTGATAAAAGACATCACCATGTCTGCGCTACCTCTCTGTGTATTCCGCGCCACTTTTGCAATGCTGCACACTCAGTCCACAATCTTGCAATTCCTCTAAGCCAAGCTTACTCTACACCTAGAGCTATCTTCTGAAGAATTTTGGAATGACTTGGTCCAAAAATGAAGGAGAAATCGACAAAAAACCAGTCGATTAAGAGAAGACATAGCTTTCACAGTTGAAGAAGATGTTGCTGCCTCGAGTAGTGTGACACACCATTTCACCTTAGATTTGTACTGAGTCTTCTCTTACTAGGTACCTTTGATTGTGTAGCAAATGCCCCAATCTTGATGCTACGTGGAGTGAGGTAGCAATCCTCCAAGGTACTAGTAAGACCTTCCTAAATGGCTTCCAAACTAAAAATAGATAAGTTTGAAGGAGAGGGGTTCCACACTTGGCAAACAAAATTGAAGTTTATTCTCATGAAAAAGGAAATATAGAAGGTAGCAAATGGCAAAGAAACTAAACCTACAACTAGAGAAGGAGAAGCTTCATGGCTTCCAAAAGATGAAAAAGCTCTTGCTGTAATTGCTCTTGGTCTGAGTGATTCCTTTATTCATCACATTGATAGATGTGAGACTACTCACGCTGCATGGACTCATCTTGAGCATGTGCTTGGAGCACAGGGAAGACCCTCTAAGTATCGCTTGCTTATCAAGTTTTTTGACTTAAGATTGGATAGGGGTGAGACCATCTCTTCACATCTAAATTCAATGAAGAGCATTTTGACACAATTATCTAGCATCAAGTTTAATCTTGATGAAGATATTGTCATTGCCATCTTACTTAGAAGTCTCAATGAAGAATTTGACACTATTGTAACCACACTCAGCAATATTCCAGAGATAAGTCTGGTAGAAATTGAAGCATCACTGCTGGAGGAGGAGAGAAAGATCAAACAAAGAAGTGATTACAAAGAAGGGGCATATTTGGCTAGAAGCAACTTAAGCAACTTCAAGGGAAAGAGCAAAATGAAATGTGACTTTTGTGGCAAACCTGGACACTTTGAAAAGGAATGTTATGCCAAAAAGAGATGTTCAACCAATCTTGTTGAGGAAGTAGAAACTAAAGAAGAAGAAGAACCAGAGAATGTCAAAACTCAAGCTCTCACTGCTTACAACACCCAAGTTAAATCTGACAAGGGTAAGGATCCATATGTTTCCTGACTTATGTGTGTATGAGGTCAATAAAGGTTCTCTGCCATGGATAGTCCATTCTTAAATGATTGTTAGTCTTTTGAGATTTTTCCTTGTTGGACTCATTAGGCTTTACATACATAGTCTGTGACCATCCCCCAATTGTAAACCAACAGTCCTATGAGTGAGTCACAGGTTGGGGTCATGAGTGTTGCCACATGATAGTGGGCAAGCCATGGAGCATCCCATGTACTACTGCTAAGGGATGAGGTCATCAATTTATGAGGGGGAATGAAGGGGCAAATTGATGTGTGTGTGTGTGTGCCTATGGATTGGAGTCCTATGCAAGAAGTGTGTGAGTGTAGGTGTGCTAAAAGGTTCTAGTTTGGTGTGTGAGGTTGGTGTGATGAGTGAGTGATCATAGGAGGTGATTGATTGAGATAATCAGGGAGATGATTGTGGATCTGGGATCTACCTACATGGAGGCAGTTGCCTATATATGTAACCACTCTATGAATAAACAACCACATTTGTGTCTCATTGTTTCTATATGGATTAGCAGAGCCCACTTATGAACTTGAATGGGAGACCATGGGAAGTAGCAAGCTAAGGGTGTCCACTTTTTGTTCACTCCCCAATCCTTAGGAGGTGGAAAAACAAGCTTTTTAGCACACAAAAATGCAAATCTCACCTACTTCCCTATGGATCTAGTCTTTGAAGTCTTCTGATACAACATCACACTTGCTATTGTGCACACAATCGTATAGTCTGATCGAAAATTCGATGCACACACAAAAAATTTCTTTGTGTCACACGGCATGGTTCCAGGGTGGTCACACGTTTGTCACGAACAGAGAGTGTCATATTAAATTCTAAATTTCTCACTCATTTTATATTAAATGTTATTGAAACTTTGTAAGTGGTCTCTTTGCATTATGTAGAGCTTAACTTGATTTATTGGTAATTTTTTGAATGATTTATCTAATTATAAATAATTATTTATAATAAATAAAGTCATAAAATACATGCATTTTAGTAGCACACCACATTTTTTTAGTATTTTGAATAATTAAGCAAATCCAATTCGGTGCAAGGTTAGTAGGCACATAAGGGTGTGTGGTTGAATCATCAAATCCCAAATCCACCAACGGTTAGATTTAGGAAGATTGAAGTTTAATTTTTACTTTTACTCCTTAGAGGATCAACAAAGAATATTAAAAATAAATCTAGTAATTCTCAAACATAACCAAACATTTCAAAAATGTCAATATTTTTAGTCCTCTGCGTGATGAATAAGACGAAAAAATTTTGGTTAAATTTGAGTAAGGGAAATGTACGATATGGCCTCCAACAGTTAAATCTCCCTTTTGTGGGGGAGAAAGGGCCACCCAAGCCTAATATCAAGACAAGGTAGGCTTGGTATTAGGCTTGGTGAGGTAGGCTAGGAGCATCACCGACCCTAGTGGCAAGCCTTTGGAGTCTGCATACTGCCCATGTGGAAGGCTGAGTCATCAAAATCATGCCACGTTGTTAGACCACGTGGTGCCATCTCATCAACAAGGAGATGTGACATCACTCCTTGCCATGTCACCTTACATTGCCACACGTGCTGCCACATGTGCCACCTCATCATTCCACATAATCAGCCATGTGATCACACAATGCCACCTTGGCATACCTCCTCAACCTTGCCACATCACCAATCCCTCCACCTCAATTTGCCATGTCAATCTACCACCTCATGAATGCCAACTCATCATGCCACATCACCTTTCAATGTCATGGAAGAGACTATATTACCACATCATGACCATGCAGGAAGAGACCATATTACCACATCATGACCATGTATGGTGCCACATCAGCCAGATGTATACACATGACGATGTGCGAGGCATACAATACCTCGATCGAGGTATATGACCTGGGTGAGGCATACAATACCTCCATCGAGGTATATGACCGAGGACACCTAGGGATACCTCGATCGAGGTTCATACATGCGTAATGCACTGAATACCTCGATCGAGGTATAAGGTCTGATCGAGGTATATGATCGAGGACACCTAGGGATACCTGCATCGAGGTTCATACATGCGTAATGCACTGAATACCTCGATCGAGGTATAAGGTCTGATCGAGGTATATGATCGGGACTCTGGGCATAGCAGACCTCGATCGAGGTATTTGAAGGTACAAAACTTAGCCAATTAGTATCAATCTTAGCACCAAAACTTAGCCAATTAGTTTCAATCTTAGCACCTCTCCACCAATAATAATGAAGAGCAATCTAGTGGATGAGTTGAGGCTCTCTATAAGACACCACGTTTTGGTTCATTTCACCCATTCTTAGCCATTCTTGCCTCCTCATCACTTTGTCACACCTTCCATCGTACTTTCATTGAGAATGGGTTCTCAAAGCCGTAGAGCTAGTAGACGTGAAAGATGTAGGAACCCCCCCCCCCAAATCTCATTGACGAGGAGCGCAAGCGGAAGGCTTGTGAGCGCAAGAGAGCCTCTAGAGCTCGAGCTCGCGCTGCCACCACTGATCCACCTCCAGCTCTATCTCTACATCCCACCTCCACCCCCACCTCCACCCCCACCCCCACCTCCATTGTCCCCCCATCCTCATCCGCTCCCCTACTTCTAGCCTCCGCCCTTCCCCTAGCCACCTACATTTTGGCCTCCACCTCTACCTCTTCCCCTTCCACCCTCCCCTTTCCCCCTCCCCCTCCCCCTCCCCCCGCTCCGCTTGGCGCATCCCTTTCCCCGTCCACCCTACCATCTCCCATTGATCCCCTTGCCCCACCTTGCAGCAGCAGTGTTGCTTCACGACGTGACTTGCCGAAGTCCACTATCCGTCGTCGTACTAGCAAGATTGTGCAGTCTTTTTTTTGTGACCTCATGCCAGCTTCGCAGTCTTCTCTTCTCATGTCCCTAATTGATCACCCTGACTTGGTAGAGTGTAGGAGGCTTGCTGGTCTTGGTGCACGTAGAGATAGGGTTGTATCTAGCGAGGTCCTTAGTAGTGTTCGACGTTCCTATGCTTCTATTAAGCATAGGAACTCCAGTGATGCCTTGGCAGCACGTCGTGCTATTGTGGCTGCCATTAGTAGACCTCATATGATAGGCCATGTGCGTACTGCTTCACGTCTTCTTCAGATTGCACCGCGCACATTGCGAGCAGGCATCATTAGGAGGCAGAGTCTAGAGGATAGTGAGACTGGTGCTCTTTGGGCTTCGAGTGGTCGTGCACCTCGCAGCAATCGATTGTTGGATGATTCCACTAGGTCCTTCATACAACAGTTTTGTGAGGAGCATTGCAGAGCATCTCCGGTGTTCAAGAAGGCATTGCGGAAGAGCGTGTCACGCGGTGTGTACATTGAGCATGGTGCATGTTTTTTGGAGTGTACCCAGACTGAGTTGTACACTCAGTTTGTAGAGGCGCACCCGGAGTTCAAGATTGGGCAGAGGTCATTTGAGCGATGCAGGCCATGGTTTGTGCGATGCTCTCAGGAGCGTGACACATGCTGTTGTCGCTACCATGTGGATTTTGGATTGATGTATGACGTATTCCGTTCCCTTGATGGTCATAGGGGAGTGGTTCCTACTAGCCCTCGCGACTTCATTCATTCCATATTGTGTACATGAGATGGTGATGCTTTATTCCACTCCCTTGATTGTGTGGAAGGCACGTGTACTTTGTGTGGTGACTTTGCTAGAGTGCCACGAGTTGCACTAGATACTTGTGATGTGCAGATGGTTCGTTGGCAGCAGTATGAGTACTGTACCTTGACATTAGATGGTGGTGCACAGTCGAGGAGGTTGCAGCTTGTGGGGAAGGAGACACCACGTGTTGTATTCATTGACAGTTTTCGAGGGAAGCTGTACCGCTACATACGCCACTCGCACACTGCGAAGTGGGAGGATCGTCAGTTCCGTGCATGTTTGAGGACATTTCCTACAGGGGTGGTTGTCTCAGTGGTGGACTTTGCGGAGAATTACACCTTTGCACCACAGCATGAGATCCAATCGGAGTATTATTTCTCCGAACAGGTGACGTGTGATTGAGTATTGATTTTTTCCCCGCCTCAGTATATTGAATTATTTCAATAGTCATATTTTTTTTCAATGCCATATTGCAGGTTGCTATATTTGTGCACATTAGCTATCGTCATGCACAGGCTCATGTGGATGGCATTGATAGCACCATGGACTCACGTGTCATTGTGCGAGAGTATCACTTCTACATTAGTGATGATCGATCGCATGATGCCCATTTTGTGCAGCATTGCTTCACTTTGCATGATAGTTTCTTGAGGGATCATGGTGTCACATGGCAGCGGCGCTGGATCTGGTCAGACGGTTGCGGTGGTCAGTTCAAATCCGCTAGACAGTTTTATTGGTTCTGCAGATGGCACCATGAGACAGGCATTCCGATTACATGGAGCTACTTCGAGACAGGGCACGGTAAGGGAGAGCACGATGGTGCAGGTGCTTGCGTGAAGCGTGCTTTGCGTCGATACCAGTTGCGTCACAGTGCCGATCGCTTCAAGGATGCACATGATGTGGTGCGGTGGTGCAGCCAGCACTTATCCACAGCACTTATCCACTAGTGCTACCTCCTCGTTTCAATCACGTGATGATAGGGTGGTGAGCCGGTATTTTTGGTGCGTGGACATTGGGAGTCTTGATCGGTCTAGGCCTTTTGATTGTCGTTCCGTGCCTGGCACTCTTGATTTCCATTCCATCAGGAGCGTAGGTGAGTCTCACCCCGCGATCTTTTCTCGACGGTTTGCATGTTTTTGCTCTGCATGCATTGATGATGATTGGGGAGGGTGCTCCATGATACCATGGGCCGATCCATGGGTACGGTGAGTGCTTTCTCCCTTCCAGCCTTGGGAGGAGGTACATGATGATCAGGATGCGGAATTCAGTTCCTCTAGAGATTATGACCAGCTTACAGATATTTTGCGTATTGGTGATATCTTCGCGGTTATTGCTTCGGAGGGCAATGAGGAGGGTGTGGATTATTACTTGTTGCAATGCTCTATGCTGAAGAGTGTGCTGAATGAGGATACAGTGGATGGGCATGGGATGCACTTCAATGCTCATAGCATGATCGTAGGTGGCCACTATTTTCAGCAGATATAGAGGCGTGGTCGCTATATTGAGTTCCAGGAGTACATGGCGGATCAGGAGGCATACATGTATTCTCATCTTGTTGTTCGGATCAAGATTATTTTGAGTCATGTTCGCACTCACAAGGCGACGTCCACTCCATGATGGCGCCTTGCAGTGGCGGATCACGAGAGCATACTTGCAACTATTGGCATGAGAGCTGATCCTGAGGAGTAGCACATTACATATCATATTTTTTGGGATCATCAGTTGATCAGATTGATTTTTATTGGGTATCACTAGTTGATTACACTTTTTTGTATTCGATATGTATAGGCTCACTGTGTGATCGTACCATTGTAATTTTCATGGACTCATATTTTGTATTTCACTATGATGGCTGTATACACGTTCATGAATACACATCATTGTATTAGATTCTATTTTTTACATGATGTCCGATGTCTTCTCAATGGGATTTGTTGTGTTTGTAAAACAAAAAATTCTTTATTAGTAGTAATGTTGTAATTTGTTTTGTGCTTTAGGACATTTTAAAAACGTGACTAAGAAAATTCGCACACGTACTAACAAAATACGCGTGTGGACTTACTTGTTGGGGATGACTAAACCCCGCACGACTCTTAGGCCACCCTAGACATACATCCACGTGAGATTTGGTCTGAACTGATTTGGTATGCGCCACGTGGAAGGTACAATGCGTACATTTTTACAATCCCTACTAGCACGACTACCTATGAGCTATGGCGCATGTACTAACGAAATACGCGTGTCGACTTATTTGTTGGGAATGAAACTTCGCACGACTCTTAGGCCACCCTAGACATACATCCACGCAAGATTTGGTCTCCAACTTATTTGGTATGCGCCATGTGGAAGGTATAATGCGTACATTTTTACAATCCCTACTAGCATGACTACGTGTCACGTACTAACCAAATATGCATGTGGACTTATCTGTTGGAGATTAAACTTTGCACGGCTCTTAGGCTACCCTAGACGTACATCCACGCAATATTTGGTCTCCAACTGATTTGGTATGCGCCACGTGGAAGGACAAATGCATACATTTCTACAATCCCTACTAGCACGACTAAACCCTAAACCCTAAACCCTGAACCCTAAATCCTAAACCCTGTTGGGGACAAAACTTCACATGCCTCTTAGGATACCCTAGACGTACATCCACGCAAGATTTGGTCTCCAACTGATTTGGTTTGCGCCACGTAGAAGCAATCCCTACTAGAAGACTAAACCCTAAACCCTAAACCTTGAACCCGAAATCCTAAACCCTGTTGGGGACGAAACTTCACACGCCTCTTAGGCTACCCTAGACGTACATCCACACAAGATTTGGTCTCCAACTGATTTGGTTTGCGCCACGTAGAAGCAATCCCTACTAGCACGACTAAACCCTAAACCCTAAACCCTAAACTCTGAACCCTAAATCCTAAACCCTGTTGGGGACGAAACTTAACACGCCTCTTGGGCTACCCTAGATGTACATCCATGCAAGATTTGGTCTCCAACTGATTTGGTTTGCGCCACGTAGAAGCAATCCCTACTAGCACGACTAAACCCTAAACCCTAAACCCTGAACCCTAAATCCTAAACCCTGATGGGGATGAAACTTCACACGCCTCTTAGGCTACCCTAGACGTACATCCATGCAAGATTTGGTCTCCAACTGATCTAGTTTGCGCCACGTGGAAGGTATAATGCATACATTTTTGCAAGCACCTTTTCAATGCTTAATGTTTACAATTACGACACACGGCATTATTTTTAAAATACATTATGTATTAGATGTGTGAATTGAGATATTTGAAATTCAAAATCATACTCTTAATTTTAAATACGCACATGGGGATGAATCTTCGCACGGCTCTTAGGTTTAGTGTAATAATTGCAAGCATTGATATATACGAAATTCAATATGATATTCAGAATGATAAAGTTGGAACTTGAACACTTTTTCAATGCTTAATGTTTACAATTACTTCACATGGCATTCTTTTTTAAATACCTTATGTATTAGATGTGTGAATTGAGATATTCGAAATTCAAAATCATACTCCTAATTTTAAATGTTTATGTTACATTTAAACAAACTATAAACTAAGATAAACTGAGATAAACAAAGTGTGAAGAACATCATGAAAGTACGAAAATGCTCATACATCATAAAAGTGGGAACAATATCATGAAAGTACCAAAATGAATCTGTACATCATCATCATCATGCTGCAGAAGTGCATCCCTATACAAGAAACGTGTGAAGCCTAAACAATCAATCTGAATCCGAATCTGATAGCTCTACATATGATCCTCTAGTGGAACGCTGACGTGGCTCCTGTATGACCCGCTGCCCAACCGTCCGCTGTGTGCCCTCAGGCAAAGCCAGCTCAGATGGGCCAGCCTCATCACCTGCATGAGATGGGCCAGCCTCATCCTAAAGAAGAGGAGGGCATGCTGCACGCGCCACCGCCGCCATCTCTGCCTCCCTCGCCTCCTCTATGTATGCGCGTCTCAGCTCCCATAGCCGTGCATCTGCGAATACTCGTGCCTCAAATCCAGTGCGAGTAATCGTCTCTACGTGTAGAAGACGCTGGTCTCGGCCCCGCCCTAGCTGCTGCTCCAGCCACTGCTGCAATGATGTCTGCAGCTCTGCCTCTCGCTCAATCTGACGTGCCTCCTCTGCTCGTGCCTCGTCACCTGGCATGAAATCACCATACGAAAAGTGTCGTGGAACGCATGCTACAACCACTTCCATTCACATAGTTCATCTTAAAAAAGGATAGGTAAGAGCTACAATGATAGCAATGCACTCCCTTATCGCTATACATAACATACTAGCTATCCCAGGAAGCCATATTCCTATGCTCATCGAAATATTTATATTCCCACTTAGACTGCATTGAGGAATAGCTCTACCCATAACAAAAAGAGGCCTAGTCCAAACTCTTCTATAATCATAAGGAATTATCCCTCAATAGGAAAAACTCTAAACCCTTTATAGATGAGCCAATTATTAGATTAGACACATATGGGCAAGCATTCTAGCTACATTTGGACTCCATTTGGACTCCTTAGAGGCAAAGATTCCACTATTGTCCTCTTACCATAAGCCTTATATTTCCCAATTCTGCCTCTAACTACTCAATGTATCAAAGCAAGGCCTTTGAGGACTTCTTGGAAGTCTTAGCCTCTGACCTTCTACCCTATCTGATTGAGTTCCCTTGAGCACCTAACAACAACTTAGTAGCATCAATTTGAGCCTCAATAGATGCATTTAAATTGGGTTTATTATCATCATGTCTCAAAGATAGTAGTCACTTATAGCCTAAATCCAAGATCAATCATATCTTCTCTGTATACTCCTCCCATAGATTCTAATTCTTTGAGGTAAGCATGTCCAACAAGTCACCAATAGTTAATTTCATAGATGCCATTTCTATGTTGCTAAGTGCGCAGAACTAGTTTAAAACTCTTTTGCCAATTGGAGAACCTACATATGTAGCGAAGTAAAAGAAGAGAACTACAAGGTTTGGAAGTAGAGATAATCTCTATCATTACTTAGGTAAAAAGTGGCATATGGAAAAAATTTGTTATAAGAAATAGAGAGATGAGAGTTGAAGGCTTCAAGGGTAAAGAACTACATGATTAAAGACCCTCCAATAGAAAATGAAGTTGCTAGATTAGTGGATGCTAATGTAAATGAACATAATTTGAATAGTGTTTTAGGATTGCGTGGGCTCTTAGTGAGTGTGTGGTCATGGTTGGTGGCTTCTACTCTTTGTCATCAGTAGGCCATGCTTTAACTTATTCATTTGGACTCCTTATGGGTAAAGATTCCACTATTGTCCTCTTAACTTAAGCCTTAGATTTCCCAATTCTACCTCTAGCTACTCAATGTATCAAAGCAAGGCCTTTGAGGACTTCTTGGAAGTCTTAGCCAGATCTTCTACCCTATCTAATTAAGTTCCCTTTCCTCCAAGAGCACCTAACAACAAATTAGTAGCACCAATTTGAGCCTCAATAGCTGCATTTAAATTGGGTTTAGTATCATCATGTCTCAAAGATAGTAGTCACTTATAGCCTAAATCCAAGATCAATCATATCTTCTTTGTATACTCCTCCCATAGATTCTAATTCTTTAAGGTAAGCATGTCCAACAAATTACCAATAGTTAATTTAATAGATGCCATTTCTATGTTGCTAAGTGTGCATAACTAGTTTAAAACTCTTTTACCAATTGGAGAATCTACATATGTACTAAAATAAAAGAAGAGAACTACAAGGTTTGGAAGTAGAGATAATCTCTATCATTACTAATGTAAAAAGGGGCATATGGAAAAAAGTTGTTATAAGAAATAGAGAGATGAGAGTTGAAGGCTTCAAGGGTAAAGAACTACATGATTAAATACCCTCCAATAGAAAATGAAGTTGCTAGATTAGTGGATGCTAATGTAAATGAACAGAATTTGAATAGTGTTTTAGGATTTCCTGGGCTCTTAGTGAGTGTGTGGTCATGGTTGGTGGCTTCTGCTCTTTGTCATCAGTAGGCCATGCTTTAACTTATTCATTTGGACTCCATTTGGACTCCTTATAGGCAAAGATTCCACTATTGTCCTCTTAACATAACCCTTAGATTTCCCAATTCTACCTCTAGCTACTCAATGTATCAAAGCGAGGCCTTTGAGGACTTCTTGGAAGTCTTAGCCTGACCTTCTACCCTATCTGATTAAGTTCCCTTTCCTCCAAGAGCACCTAACAACAACTTAGTAGCACCAATTTGAGCCTCAATAGTTGCATTTAAATTGGGTTTAGTATCGTCATGTCTCAAAGATAGTAGTCACTTATAGCCTAAATCCAAGATCAATCATATCTTCTCTGTATACTCCTCCCATAGATTCTAATTCTTTGAGGTAAGCATGTCCAACAAGTCACCAATATTTAATTTAATAGATGCCATTTCTATGTTGCTAAGTGCGTAGAACTAGTTTAAAACTCTTTTACCAATTGGAGAACCTACATATGTACTAAAATAAAAGAAGAGAACTACAAGGTTTGGAAGTAGAGATAATCTCTATCATTACTAAGGTAAAAAGGAGCATATGGAAAAAATTTGTTATAAGAAATAGAGAGAGGAGAGTTGAAGGCTTCAAGGGTAAAAAACTACATAATTAAAGACCCTCCAATAGAAAATGAAGTTGCTAGATTAGTGGATGCTAATGTAAATGAACAGGATTTGAATAGTGTTTTAGGATTTCCTGGGCTCTTAGTGAGTGTGTGGTCATGGTTGGTGGCTTCTGCTCTTTGTCAGTAGGCCATGCTTTAACTTATTCAAGATGCCTATTTGGGTTTGTCTTATTTGATTGCTCCCCCATTTGGAGTGTTGGGTTGATCCCTCATGGGGGACCTTCTTTGGCAAAGGTTTGTAGGATCGCAATTTTAGATGCGTAATTCATATGGAAAATAGAGCCTTGGTTGGATAACAGTACGTATCTGGCTCATGAATCCTTAGAGAGAACCTTCAATGTGGCTTGTTCACATGCATTTGTTGATATGATGTGTTATATGGCACATCCCTTGTTCAACCAATTAGATTTCTTATAGTGACTTGGTCAAAGTGGTGGCTGGAGGCTTTAGCAGAGGATCATAGCCAAGTGGGCACTCTCTTGAATCTCTATTGATGGCAGTGAATCATTGTGTAGTCAAGCTTCCAGATCTAGCTCGTTTCACGCTATAAGATAGCTTAGTCGTCTCAATTAAGTCAACGACGTTTAGTCTAAGTCAAGAGTCCATTGTACGAGCAAAATTCATTTGTAGAGCTGAGTCAAAGTCCATTGTACCAACAAAAATCATCCATAGAGGTGAGATCTAATGTTTGTCATTTTGTTCATTCTTAATATTGAGTAGTTTTGAGTCTTCATGGCATTCTCTATGTCTAGTTTCTACTCTAATTCAAGTTTCTTGCACATGACAAGTTCATTTTGGGTGTTGGTTGTTGCATGTGTTGATCAAAGAAAGAGAGGTGGAGTGTTGTGCCTAGAATACCATAGTGTTACACTTTGTTTTCTTTAAAGGATGCACCTTTTCTTAGCTATGTCGCCTCTCCCTATATGAAAAACATAGAAAAAATAGCTATCCCACTACAAGGCACATGCCATTTTCCGACAAAAATACCGATGCTTTTTACATTAAATTTTTTTTTTTTCACGGGCGCAAACATCGCTATAAGTGTCGCTAAAAGCGTCAAAAAAGGATCGTCACTATAAATCGTCGCTATATAGCGACACTGGCAAGCGTCGCTATATAGCGACGATGCAAACATCGCTATATAGCGACACTAAAAACGTCGCTATATAGCGAGTGAACCATATAAATAAAAAATTAGATTGGAACTTAAATTAAAAAGTGAGATTACAAGTAGGAGTAAACTTATACCGTGCGAGCAGCCACCTCAACCCAATCGACCGTGGCTCCCATTGCCTCTTGCTCAATGAACAACGGCTTTGTTCCTATCCGAAATGCGCGTCGCGTCTCTGCATCTGTAGGAATACGGCCCATCGCAGCTTGCTGTGGATCCAATTTACGAGAGTTAGAGTTAGCTAAAGTACATGTAATATGTAAGTAAAACAAATAGAACAATACATTAAATGAGAAGAAGTAGACTTACCACGATTGCCTCGAACGCATACCGTCCGCCTGCACCAAAGTGCGAAGTACCTACGACATCCAGCCGCGCAGCCCTCCTCTGACCCTCAAACATTTCGGGATGGTCCCTATGTTGCTTCTTGAAGTACTTCCAATCAGCTTTGTCTGCCCAGCTGGGTTTAGCCAACCCCTTTGTGATGGAAGTACGCAAGGTTGATCTCTACGATGCTTCAGGACCAAACCCATGCGCTCTCGCATATTATTGTCATTAAACTCCACATTTGGCAGATTAGGGTATCTTTGTTTAAACTCATCGATCACCGCCTGCTTCTTTTGGGCATCTTGATACCGCCAATCGGTATTTATGCCGCTCTTGAAGTGATGACTCATCAACCTCCTCATGGTAGCCATCACTTCTTTGCCCTTTTTATCTTGTATTATCTCTCCGGCAGATGTGATTTGATAGAAGAGATCCCCTGATGAGTAAGGGGCACTGACGGTAGCAGAGTCTGAAAGAGTGGAACGTGCGCGAGCGCTTCCGGAGCGAGGAGTAGCCGTGGGACTAGGAGAGGGAAAGGGACCTGACTGATGTCTCCGGACCAAGTGGAGACCCAAAAGGAGCGTGAGTGTGCTGACTCGTCTACATCTCCAGAGTTAGCACAACATGAGCCACCCATCCTACTCTTCCTTCCCTTGCGAGAGGCATGCGCAGGTGATGATCCCACGGTCGAAGGGGCGCGAGGGGATGGCTGGGTAGTACGTCCACCCATCGGTGTAGGGGAAGGAATTGCTGAGGTCCTCTGAGAGAGTAGAGAGAAGAATCTCGCTGCCTCCTCATCGCTCATCTGCGCTACAAACTCATCGGGACTCCCCACAAAGCCATGCGTGGCTAGCAAAGGAGTTCCCCGAGGGGTAGTCGCAGTGCTACGTGGAAGAGGAGTCGGACCAAGGGTAGTCGTAGTGCTAGGTCTGAGAGGAGTCGGACCAAGGGTAGTCCTCGGGGAGTCCTCGGGGTAGCCGCATGAGAGGAATCAAAGTCCTCTAGAGCATATAGCTCGTGAGCTCTCCTCCTGCGAGGCTGTCCGTACGCGGCGTGATCCCATGTCTAACATATACATAAACACAAAAACAGAAAACAAAAAAACAAACATAAGCATAGGCATAGGCATAGGCAAGAAGAAAGAAGAGGGAAAGGAAAGAAGAGGGAAAGGAAAGAGGGAAAGAAGAGGGAAAGGAAAGAAGAGGGAAAGGAAAGAGAAGAGGAAGAAAAGGGAAATAGAGAATAAGAGTTAGACAGAATAAGAGTTAGACAGAATAAGCTCATGCTTATGCATGAGCTTAAATAGAGAATGAGAGAAGGGGGAAATAGAGAAGGGGAAAGAGATGAGGGGGAATGAGAGAAGCATAACCATAAGCTTATGCGGAAATAGAGAATGAGAGAAGCATAAGCTCACACTTATGCTTCTCTCATTCTCTATTTCCGCATAAGCTCATGCATAAGCATAAGCTTATGCGGAAATAGAGAATGAGCTTATGCGGAAATAGAGAGAAGGGGGAAAGCTTAAACGAATGAGAGAAGGGGGAAAGAGATGAGGGGGAATGATAAGGGGGAAAGGCTTATGCGAAAACTTAAGCATAAGCTCATGCATAAGAGAAAGCTTGTGCGGAAATAGAGAAATAAAGAATGAGATCCGCATAAGCTTCTCTCATTCTCTATTTCCGCATGAGCTTATGCGGAAATAGAGAATGAGATCCGCATAAGCTTCTCTCATTCTTTATTTCTGCATAAGCTCATGCATAAGCATAAGCTTATGCGGAAACTTAAGCATAAGCTCATGCCCATGGATGAGCATAAGAGAAGGAGCTTATGCGGAAATAGAATGAGTTTCCGCAGCTTCTCTCATTCTCTATTTCCGCATAAGCTCATGCATAAGAGAAGGAGCTTATGCGGAAATAGAGAATGAGTCTCCGCATAAGCTTCTCTCATTCTCTATTTCCGCATAAGCTCATGCATAAGCATGAGCTTATGCGGAAACTTAAGCATAAGCTCATGCTCATGCGGAAATAGAGAAGGAGGTTGTGCGGAAATAGAGAATGAGTTTCCACATAAGCTCATGCTTATGCTCATGCGGAAATAGAGAAGGAGCTTATGCAGAAATAGAATGAGTTTCTGCATAAGCTTCTCTCATTCTCTATTTCTGCATGAGCATAAGCATAAGCATGAGCTTATGCGAAAACTTAAGCATAAGCTGATGCGCATGTGGAAATAGAGAAGGAGCTTGTGCGGAAATAGAGAATGAGTTTCCGCATAAGCTCATGCTTATGCTCATGCGGAAATAGAGAAGGAGCTTATGCGGAAATAGAGAATGAGTTTCCGCATAAGCTTCTCTCATTCTCTATTTCCGCATAAGCTCATGCATAAGCATGAGCTTATGCAGAAACTTAAGCATAAGCTCATGCGCATGCGGAAATAGAGAAGGAGCTTGTGCGGAAATAGAGAATGAGTTTCCACATAAGCTCATGCTTATGCTCATGCGGAAATAGAGAATGAGTTTCCGCATAAGCTTCTCTCATTCTCTATTTCCGCATAAGCTCATGCATAAGCATGAGCTTATGCGGAAACTTAAGCATAAGCTCATGCGCATGCGGAAATAGAGAAGGAGCTTGTGCGGAAATAGAGAATGAGTTTCCGCATAAGCTCATGCTTATGCTCATGTGGAAATAGAGAAGGAGCTTATGCGGAAATAGAGAATGAGTTTCCGCATATAAGCTTCTCTCATTCTCTATTTCCGCATAAGCTCATGCATAAGCATGAGCTTATGCGGAAACTTAAGCATAAGCTCATGCGCATGCGGAAATAGAGAAGGAGCTTGTGCGGAAATAGAGAATGAGTTTCCGCATAAGCTCATGCTTATGCTCATGCGGAAATAGAGAAGGAGCTTATGCGGAAATAGAGAATGAGTTTCCCCATAAGCTTCTCTCATTCTCTATTTCCACATGAGCATAAGCATAAGGATGAGCTTATGCGGAAACTTAAGCATAAGCTCATGCGCATGCGGAAATAGAGAAGGAGCTTGTGCAGAAATAGAGAATGAGTTTCCGCATAAGCTCATGCTTATGCTCATGCGGAAATAGAGAAGGAGCTTATGCGGAAATAGAGAATGAGTTTCCGCATAAGCTTCTCTCATTCTCTATTTCCACATAAGCTCATGCATAAGCATAAGCTTATGCTAAAACTTAAGCATAAGCTCATGCGCATGCGGAAATAGAGAAGGAGCTTGTGCGGAAATAGAGAATGAGTTTCCGCATAAGCTCATGCTTATGCTCATGCAGAAATAGAGAAGGAGCTTATGCGGAAATAGAGAATGAGTTTCCGCATAAGCTTCTCTCATTCTCTATTTCCGCATAAGCTCATGCATAAGCATGAGCTTATGCTTACATGAGGTTATGCGGAAACTTAAGCATAAGCTCATGCGCATGTGGAAATAGAGAAGGAGCTTGTGCGGAAATAGAGAATGAGTTTCCACATAAGCTCATGCTTATGCTCATGCGGAAATAGAGAAGGAGCTTATGCGGAAACTTAAGCATAAGCTCATGCGCATGCATGAGCATAAGCATGAGCTTATGCTCATGCGGAAGTAGAGAAGGAGCTTATGCGGAAATAGAGAATGAGTTTCCGCATAAGCTTCTCTCATTCTCTATTTCTGCATAAGCTCATGCATAAGCATGAGCTCATGCGGAAACTTAAGCATAAGCTCATGCGAATGCATGAGCATAAGCATGAGCTTATGCTTATGCTTATGCATAAGCATAAGCATAAGCTCATGCTTATGCTCATGCGGAAGTAGAGAAGGAGCTTATGCGTGAGCATGAGCTTATGCGAATGAGAGAAGGGAAAAATAGAGAAGGGGGAAAGAGAGAAGGGGGAATGAGAGAAGCATAAGCATAAGAGAATAAGAGGGAAAGGAAATAGAGAATAAGAGGGAAAGGAAAGAGAGAAGGGAAAAGAGATGAGGGGGAAATAGAGAAGGGGGAAAGAGAGAATAAGAGAAGAGGGAAAAAAGAGAAGGGGGAAAAAAGAGAATAAGAGAAGGGGGAAGAAGGAAAGAGTGGGAGGGGAAGAGAGGGTTCCTACGCCCATCAATGCAGCTAGCGCTTAAGGCGCTAGCTGCAGGCCAATGCAAATAACAAAAATAATAAATGGAAAAAAGAGGAAGCACTTACCTGAAATAGTATGTCCCGCTCGGTGTAGTGGACTGGACCTACAAAAGAGAGAAATCAACCCATTTTTTCAAACAAGATGTTAGTGGAAGGAGGAGATTACAAAAGCAACTTCTTGAAGGGAGGAGATTGAGGAGACAAGAAAAGGAGGAGATTGAGGAGACAAGGAGAAAGAGAAGGAAGAGAAATACAGAAAAAAGAGGTGAGTTTTCTTTCTTTCTTGAAATCTCGTTTTTTGTTTCAATCCTTTCAAAACAAGCATGAAAACTAGTTTACAGGTTTAGCAATACAAGAAGAAACACTCACAAAACTAAAGCTAACAAACAAACAACCTACATTGTTGAAACAAACTCACCTCTTGAAGAACTTTCTTTCAAGAAACCAAACAGGGAAAAAGGATAGAGAGGGAGTACAAGAGGTAGGAGAAGGGTGAGGAGTGGAAAATAGAGTGGGAGGTTGCTTGGAATAGATGGGAGGTCGTCGAAAATAGGTGGGAGGAGATTTTGGGTTGCTTATTTGAGATATTAGGGAATGGATTGAGCAAAACGCCACGCGTTTCGCCGTTTCGGGTTTTAACCCACAGCGTCGCTATATAGCGACGCTAATCCATCGCTATATAGCGACGTTTTTAATTAAAAATGTCGCTATATAGCGACGGAACAGAGGAAAGCGTCGCTATATAGCGACGCTTACTGTCATTTTTTTAATATGGCATCAAGAGAAGCTCAAACATGCTTTTTTATAATTGTCAATATGTCCTCCTCATGCTTATGTTGTGATTTTATAAGTGTAGATGGAAGGGACGAGTGGAAGCTCGTCCAATGATGCGCGAAAGCCCGGGAGCACGAAGTGGCTTACAGAAAGGTTATATTGTCATTGCACTCATTGCAAGCAAGAAGTACGACATCAACATCGTATTATCATGCGCCACTTGCGGATGTATGGGGAGGAACCAGAACCAGAACCAGTACCCCCCGTTGGTGTTGCACATGTTGATGGCTCATCGGTAAGTCAAAGCTATTTAAGTTCGCAATCTTTTTATATACCAGGAAATGTAAGATCTTATATTTACACGAAATCTTAAAACAGGATGAGGAGGGTGACGAGGGTACACATATACCTTCTCACTTTCAGCAAGACCATAGTCTCTCGGATGACGACAAGGGTATGGTCGACATGATGGATTCCATTTTTAGGGGCACTACATCCCACGTACACGTGATGTCAGAGTCTGAGGTCAAAATGTGAGAGTTGCAATCAACACAATTGTACGAGGGTGCTAGGATGTCTAAACTACGTGCTTGTCTCTCAATCTTGAATCTACAAGTACAGTATGGGTGGTCGGATACAAGTGTCTCGGCCTTAATGAGGTTAGCCCTTGCATTAATTTGACTCATTATTTGTATATTGTTTGTTTTGAGAATCATCATTTGGATACTGTCTTTGTCATAGGTTGCTCCAGAAGATGTTGCCTGCACCAAATACCATGCCCGCATCAAGAGATGAAGCGAAAAAGATGCTAACAACGGTGGGTATGGATTATGATACCATCCATGCTTGCCGTAATGATTTTATTCTCTTTCATCGTGAGCATGGAGATTTGGTTAGTTGTCCAAAGTGTGGGGAACAACGATATAGAGATGACTTGCAGGGTGAGCGGATACCGGTAAAGGTCTTGAGACACTTTCCCATCATTGCAAGAATACAACACATGTTTCGATGCAAATCCATAGCGGAGTTGATGACATGGCATGCATCTCATCGTTCCACTGATGATGACACATTGAGGATTCCCACAGATTGTGCAGCTTGGAAGCACATAGATAATTAGTGGTCGGACTTTGCGAGGGAGCCACGCAACTTACATCTTGGGCTAGCCATGGACGCCGTGAATCCTTTCGGGTTACGCTCGACATCTTGGTCGACATGGCCCATAGTCATGGTGAATTACAATATCCCACCATTGCTAACAATAAAAAAGGGACACCTCATGCTTGCACTACTTGTGCCAGGAAAGTACAAGGCAAAAAACATGGATGTGTACATGGCACCTTTGATAGAGGAGTTACAGATATTATGGAGAGGAGCGCAGGTCTTTGATATTTCCAGAGCTCCTAGACATACCAATGATATTTTGGTCAGGGGTATCTTGATGTGGACCATGCATGACTACCCAGGATATGGAGAGTGCGCAGGTACGTGGTTGTGTCTTTACATGTACAATGAGGGATTATGCTTTTTTTACTCTCTTTTGCACGCATGTCTTGTACTAACACATTCATGCACGCGTGCAGGACTTGTTACAAGTGGGTACCATGCTTGTCCTGTTTGGCTCTGAAATCGCTTGCATGCTACTCCAAACATATGAGGAAAAATGTTTATGAAGGTCATGCTCGATACCTTCCACTCGACCATCTCGCACGTGGAGGTCAGCTTGATCCACCACCATCATATTTGAAGGCGTGATTGGATTCAAGCTTGGAGGGCGAATGGAGAGGAACCTCCTCCTGGTATGAAGAGGCTATCGATCTTTCACGAGCTTCCTTATTGGGGTCAATTACAAATCAATCATCTCTTGGATCCCATGCATATCTTCAAGAATGTGGGGGCTACTATTTGGGCACACTTGGTTGGTTCCAAGGACTCGAGAGGAGTGCGAGAAGACTTGTGTGCTATGAATAGGATGTCTCATTTGTGGCCCCAAGTGCATGCTTCGGGAAAAGTTGTCCTCCCGAAAGCAACGTGGATCCTCTCTACGAGGGAGGAGGCAGCAGTCAAGGCAGACATTGCCTCTTTTCAAACACCGACAGGGTACATGCGTTGCTTGAAAGGAGCATTTTCAAAGGACAATAAGCATAGTGGCCTCAAGTCCCATGATTGGCACAAGGTCTTACAGGTATTCTAAGTAGAATTAGTGTACCAATAATAGTGATGTGTTAGTGTAATTATTATTATAATGTTATATTGTTGACATGACTTCATTGTTGCTTTGATAGTTCATTCTCCCAATTACAATAAAAGGGTGCTTACAAGAAGATGTTAGAAATGCTATATTCAAGATCTGTGGTATTGTGAGGTATGCTTACTATCAAATCGCATTATGTATTTTCTTCATGGACATGTGAAATAGGTGGATATCTCAAATATCTTACATATGCATGGACATGTGAAATAGGTGGATATCTCAAAAAGAGATCTCTATATCGAGCATCGAGAAGGCTAGGGTGGAATCCATCGAAGCCGTATGCTTGCTTGAGAAGCACTTTCCCTCGAGCATTATGACAACTCAAGTCCACTTGCTTGTGCACATAGTTGATGAGGTGGCTATAGCAGGTACCGTTCATAGTCGATGGATGTTTTTTCTCGAGCGGTTTATGAAAACTTTAAAGGGGTTTGTAAGACAAAGAGCAAGACCGGAAGCAAGCATGGTAGAGGGATGGCTTGTGCAAGAGTCATTAGTATATATCACAGAGTTTCTTGCATCCACGGATCCTGATATGCCGCAAGCTTGGCACAACAAGGATGATGATTGCATCGTTGGCGAGGTTCCCCAAGGAAAAGGGATTGAAAGAAAGATGAGCGAAGGGCAAATGGAGAAATTCAATAAGTTTTGTATCCTCAATAGCCTTGAGATGCAGAAGTGGATTGAGAGATATGAAGTGGCCAAAGCAGAACGAATAAATGCAAGGACAAGATTCAGAGTAATGTATAGGCGATCACAACCATATCCACGAGATTTGGCTCTTCTCCCTACTCACATGTCACTTGATTGGCTACAACTGGCTCTATGTAAAGCCGAACGTGATGGAGAGACAATAAGCGAGCGCGAGCGAGAGTCATCATCTGGATGTATGGTGCATGTAAGTTTCTTATCTCTTGACATAATTAAGTAATTATTTATGGCAATATATGCTATAAAATAGGTGCATCTTCATTGTTTTAATGATGCTCTTTTACAGTACAAAAATTATAGTGCATTATTGTCATATGGACGACATTTTCGTGTGGAACGCATTGATTTAAAGAGAGTCACGTATGATTGTGGAGTCATGGCTAACTTCACACAAGATAGCCAAGCAAGTGCTTCGGATACCAATCTTTTCTCCTCACAGTTGGATTATTGTGGAACCATACGTGACATCTATGAAATTGATTTCAGACGATTTACTATTTTCATTCTTGATGTAAAATGGTTTAGAACTACTTACAACGGTCCCCATGCGACAGTGAGAAAAGATAGTAGCGGTCTCTTTGCAATAGACTCCACCAAACATTGAACCAATGAAAGTGATACTTTTGTTCTTCCCGAGCACTGTGAGCAGGTACATACTAATGATTTAATTATTCGAAGCTTTCGTTTTTAAAGTCCATTGATATATATATAATTGACGACATTTGGCACCCATCTTCAATATAGGTGGTTTTTCATCCGGATCGTCGTTCTGATCCAAGATGGTGGTACGTGATCCAAGTTGCACCACGAAGTAAGCAAATTTTTGAAGATCGAGATGTGGATATGGAGATGCCACTACCAATGCCGGATCTAATTGATGAATCTAGCGAAGAAGATGTAGATCACCATATGAGCCAAGAGGAAGATGCGCATAATGACATCGCACGGGAGGAGGATGGAGATCACGATATTGACAAAGAAGACAACAATCATCAAGATCAATCACCACACTTCAGCTTTATTGAAGAAGATGATCAAATACCTTTAGGTGAACGTACGATGCTAGAGTACGATGATGATATAGGAGATCAACTCGGTATAGAGTTGGAGATAGACTTGCTTGGCGCCTTAGACATGGCTCAAGATGAAACAGTTGATGTAAATGCTCTTATTTGATTTTTCTCATCTCAAATTTGGACATGAATATATGAGCTTCAAAGGCTTGATGTACATGCTCTCATTTTTTTATTCTCTATGAGTTCAAACATGTATGAAAATTTAAAAAAAAATTTCATTGGAAAAAACTAACTTTTAAGGCCTATAAAAAAAAAAAAACCTCTGTAAAAACGTCGCTATAGTATTTTGTCTCAGAGTCGCTATATAGCGACTTTGAAAAAGTCGCTATATAGCGACTATTTTAAAAAGTCGCTATATAGCAACTTTTTAAAATAGTCGCTATATAGCGACGATTTACGATACCCGCTTTTTATACCGACGATTAGCGCTAAGCGGGCACTAAACGTCGATACGTAAACGTCGCAATAGGATCCGTGTGTAGTAGTGTCCCAAATGGGTTTGTACATTGTCATCCTTGCAATCTCCTTACAAAATACAACACTATGCCATTGTACCATTCTTCTCTACTTTTATAATCCAAGAGATGGTGTATGTAGATACATATATGTTCTTATTTTTTAGCCATACAAGCTCCAAAAAGAACTTGTAGCAAGTGCCAAATGGTGCACTCCATCTTGTTTACCATTTTGTGTACTGAGTTCTTTGGATAAGCATCACTACATTACAATAGAGAGGAGAGAAACACACATATCTACTAAGCTCCCTATTGATATCCATGCAAGGACATTAAACAAAAATATTTATAGTGACTACCATCAAAACAAGGTTAAATGCTTTACAAAAGCTTGGGCCATGCCCTTGGGACAAAGAGAGCTTACAATGAGAAGGACATGCCCTTTTATACAATTCCAAGCCATTGACTTGTGCCTTAACTCACTTTACCATAGACTCCCATGTTTCTCATGCTACCTTAATTGGCCTATCTCATCACCCATCAAACCCCCTACTTGCATGTATCGGATTAGGCTATGGGGCCCTATGGGCGTTGTCTGGCAAAGCAGTCACTTTTGGGCCCTTATTGGCTTATCAACTTTGTCTTAGGGAAATTGTTATTTGGTCTTCTTCCATTCATTAATATGTAGCTCATCTCATCAATCTCGAAAGCTCTCATTTGCCCTTTAGCCTACCATTTGTCCTTCAAACATTGAACTTCTTTTCCATCTTTTGGCCTCGATTAGTAACTAAATTCATCCATATCCTCATGCACTTAGTGCTCCCATGAACATTCCATCCTGAAATCATCTTTTGCACTTAGTGACGTTCCTAATCTTCTTTTGTTTTATAATTTCGGCACTTCCATGCTTCATGGTTATCATTTGTCTTTTGGTGTTTGATCTTAGGCTCCTAGAAGCTGATGTTCTTAGTAGTGAAGTCACCTTTTGTTAACATGCTTATTGCTAGCCTTCCTTTAGTCTTGCACATGCAAGGTATGCCACGGTAGTGCTTCCATGCTTCATGGTTGTTTGGAGGCTGCATCCCTTGAAGATCATGTCTGCTTCATGCCAATTGCATTGTTTTCTCTTCCATTGAGGCTACTTCCCTTGAATCTTCCTTGTTGTGGCCTTCTTCTAGTCTCACACATGCAAGGACCCCTTCATGCTTGCTTGGCCTCATTTTTGCTCTTTGGCCTATCATTCACCCTTTACCTTTTGACCTTTAACCTCTAATTTTATCCACTTTATTTTCTGGTCATTCTTTGGGGGGTGGATCTTTATTCCTTCATTTTGTTTCCAAATGCACCCCTAAGGCTTGCAAATACATATAGGAAAAGAATAGTTCTTTGAGATCCACTTCCTACCATATCCTTTGGTTTTCTGCTTTAGTCCTTCAAATGCAGCTTGTGATGATGCTCATTTCTCAAGGCTTCATCTCTATCATGCATGACACCTTTGGTTTGTTGTAGCCTTGGATCTCTTAGCAAACTATCAATGTGCAATTTTTGTTAGAGGGAATAGATCTCAGGAGGTTCACCTCACAAAATTTTAGTGTACCACGTGCATTCAAAAGGAGGGGTATTTTATTTGAACTTTTTGGAAAAATTTAGTAGGATTAACAAGAAATTCAACTTTAGAAAAAAAATAAAAGACATGACCCGTTTAGAGAGAGGTTGACATGACCCGTTCAGAGAGAGGTTGGTGGATCAAGAGAAAGATGATAATGCCTTCTTTGATAATTATAGCTCACAGGGTTATGTAAAAAGGCCATTACGACAATACTTAGTGGTATGAACTCTCTATTTCTCAACTAAATACCATTTTTAAAATAAGATTTAAATCTAAAGATAATGAATCTAATCTCTCATGTTTGTTTACAGGTAATAGAGGGAGAAGTATTGGATGAAGTCAATATGGAGGCACTCCCTTCTACTTTAGCAATGCAACCACCTCTAAATTTGGTTGAAGAATCCCATGAGTAGAAGAGCTTTGAAGATACCATAGAAAAGCAAAATGACTGCAAACATTAGAATACAAGCTATGACAGAGACCCATTTTAAAAATTTAGCTGCATTGGATAAAATGGAAAGCTCATTTGAAGTTAGGGTCATTTGGAAATGAGAACCTCAGTATTTAAGCTTTGGTAGAGAGGAGGTTTCAATCCTCTCCAATCCTTTAAAAGAGGTTAATGACAATGTTATCCTAGCTATTCTTAGGTAACGTTTGTTTATTTGTTGCTACTTTAATGAGCTAAGGTTTGTTTATTTGTCTACAGTGTAGTTATAGTGTAGTTATATCTCAGTTTCCTAGTGTACGATGCAGAATCATGTCTATGAGCTAACATTTGTTTATTTTTTGGTGTAGTGTAGTTATATCTCAACTTCCTAGTGCAATGCATAATTCATGTGTCTACATGCTCGATTCTCTCCTTTCTTCTATTCTTAGCTCTCCTCAAAAGACTATAGAAATGCTCGATTCTCTCCTTTCTTCTATTCTTAGCTCTCCTCAAAAGACTATAGAAGATGTTTGTACCTGGTGAAGCCCTTTGAATTTAGATGGGGTGCAAGTCATCTTTATGCCTTATCATGAGGAGTAAGTATCAACTCCAACCTTCTTTGGCAAGTTTGTGTTAAACAATAATCATTTTTAATTTGGTCATGTAGCTCACATTGGAGTCTAATTGCTTGGAACCTTGAAGTCAACCGTTTGTGGTTTGTGAATTCAATGGCAGGCTATCATGCCAACTCCCCAAGGTAAGTGTTCTCTTAATATTTTTGTTACTTTCTTATTTTGTATCTTATGATCATGACATATTAATATATTTCATATGTCATGATGGAGAGTGCTGCATATTGGCTAGTATCTGCTGTCAGAACAACCAGGGAGCAACAAGACCAAGTAGAATTCAAATGATGTCTACCAGTGGAGCAAAAAGATGGGCACAGCTGTGGGTGGAGAGTTGCCTACAACTGCATGTTGTTTCTTAAAGAGATTTTTGATTTGGAGTTACTAGTCCAATGGAATCATATACAGAAGCCGATCTACTAGTGTTTCAGGCTGAGAGTATTCAGCACCTAATTGCTACCATTGGAATTAACCTGAAAATATGACTACATTGCAGCATGTATAAAACCTTATCTTTATACTTTTATGCTTGTTCAAGCCTTTAATTGGGATGTGTAAATCTCATAACTTTTTATATTTTCCTCCAAGAGAAGAAGAGACTCAGTCTAATGAAAGCATGCTATCTTTATACTTCTATGATTATTTAAACCTATATTTGGGATGTGTAAATCTCATAACTTTTTAAAATTTTCCTCCAAGAGGAGAAGAGACTCGGTCTAATGAAAGCATGTATGAAACCTTATCTTTTTACTTCTATGTAGTCTAATGAAAAAACCATTATTAATGTTGAGGAACAACCTAAAAATATGACTACATTGTAGCATGTATGAAATCTTATCTTTATATTTTTATACTTGTTTCAGCCTTTAAGGTTGCTACCAAACAGCAAGTTTTTTTTGAGTGAGTATGTGAGTTTTTTTTTAATATAATACACATTTGGAGAGATGCTAGAAATTCTAACTCCACATGCATGCAAATATGGTCTCATGGAACTAATATGAGGCATTCTTATAACCCAGAAACCTAGGCTCTTGTAGTTGATCATACAAATTAACTCTAAACAAGAAAAGTAGTAAGATCTAAGAAAGAGAAATGATGACAATTGTTCATAAAATTCTTGGGGATAAGTTTTGCCACCATGCAAATGCATTTACTTTATTATACATGAAATCTTGAGAGCTTTGAAGAGACAATGAGATCATCTATAAACCATCTTAGTCACTCAAGTCTATGGGAAAAAAAACATGTTCTAGGAGACACAAGGCATTGGAGAAGTTCAAATCCATGACCTACCAAAGAAGCAATAATATGTATGAAAGAGCAACGATCTCAACTATTCATAAATTTCTTGGTGATAAATTCCACCAACAAATGCATTTCCTTTTTTAAACATGAATTCTTGAGAGCTTCAAAGAGACAATGAGATCATCTATAAACTATCTTGCTTGCTCAAGTCTAAAGGAAAAAACTTGTTCTAGAAGACACAAGGCATTGAAGAAGTTCTAATTTGCATGTGATTGTTCAAATCCATGACCCGTCAAAGGAGCACTAAGATCTAAGAAAGAGAAACAATCTTAACTATTCATAAAATTCTTGGGGATAAATTCTGCCAACAAATGCATTTCCTTTTTTATACATGAAATCTTGAGAGCTTGGAAGAGACAATGAGATCATCTATAAACCATCTTATTGCTCAAGTCTATGAAAGAAAAAAACATGTTCTAGAAGACACAAGGCATTGAAAAAGTTCAAATTCATATGTGACTATTAAACTCCATCACTTGCGAAAGGAGCACTAACATCTAAGAAATAGAAAACAATGTACATAAAAAGAAACAACAAAATGTTCTTTCAAAACTTGGGAAAGTGTATCAATGCTTGATCAAAGCATATACAAGGTCATCCAAAAAAATATAGCTTAGACTACTTTGTTTTTTCCTCCACTACAATGTCATCCACAAAAATACATTTGGGAGCCAATCTCATCCTTTTCTTATGAGGGTTCTCATCCTCTTGACATACCATCATATCTGCAACTTCTTGCACATAGTAAGGCAATGCACTGCAATCATCACCAAGGACTATGTCAATGGCGAGAAAATCCCAAATCATATTCACTCCCTAAAATATAGAAGCACAAAAAATACAAGGATGCTAAAGTAAAGGTACGGCACTAGTCCTCCTCTGAATCCTCCAATTCATTTATGCCTTGAAAGGCTTCTTCCTCACTTGAGCTACCATCAACATCTTCATTCTCCTCAGCATGTTCCATTGAAATAAAGAGCTCCTCCACAAAAGACACCATCCTCTTGTCATTGTCCATACCACAAACAAGTATTCCAGAGTGTAAGGCAGCCTCTATAGTGCTACCACAACCCATCATTAGGTCAAGTACACTACCATTTGATGGTGTCAATGCCTCTAGCAAAGCTGCCATAAATATTGGGCTCTTCTCCAACCCACCTCAAGAAAGAAAGTAATGAACATTGTTTAATCTAATATTGGATGGCTCTTCACCAATCACATTCTGAAATATCTACCAACACACCATACCAATCATACCACGACATAAAGTTTCGGCCGTCTTCAGAAACATGTCTAGCAGGAGCAGGTACGAAGTGTTGAACACAATCACATGACAAGTCAAGAAATGGATAACCATCAACACAATGCTTGATTGTGAGAGGAATGCTTCCCTTCCTATGATAAATAGGCATCATCAATAAATGTACCTTCTGCAAGAAAAAGGGTTAAAGGTGAGAGATATAAATGTTTAAGCGTAACACAAACTTAAATGCATCATGCATAGTGATGAATTTTCTACAACACATGAACTTCTTCCCAAATCAAAAAAGGTTACATATCTCCGTTCCATTTGATGCTCCTGGACTCAAACCCATAGCCTCATCAAAGTACATGTACATTTGCAATGTCAAATCATGGTCTCGGGGGGGTCACTCATCATATGTAACCCTATCATGTGAGTTCAATAGAAGGATTTTTTTTATTTCTAAAATTTACAAAAATAAATATACATAAGGGACTATTTAAAATAGTTTTGAAAAAAATTTACAGATTTGTATAGAAAAGGGGTACATTTTATTAATGAAATTTTTTACAGATAAGGGACTTTAAATATAGGCCTTGAACGCACGTGATATAGAGGGTTTATACATAGTGACCCCCCCGAGCTCATGGTTCTTCGTCATGGTAGTAGCATGAACCTACCTATGAAGACTCTCAGGATGAAGGTTTGCAAAAGGCTCTTTGCCTCTCTCTCCAAAAAAAAAAGCCATGTCTCCTCTGCAACCCACAATTTAAAACCCTTGTTCGAAACTAGGATTCCAAATGAACTTTGAACTGTTGTCCCTCCACTCAACTTTATTAAACATTGCACCCTCATCTCATTTGGTAACTATGCATTTCTAAGGAGGTCTAGTTTCTCAACACCAATTTTAACCCCTCCCTCCTCTAAGTCAATGATAGTCACCAATTTGAACCACTCTTCACCCAATTTAGGATTTATAATTCCCAACCACTTGTTCATTTTATTCTCCCATCGTTTTTTCACAATTCTCTCAGGGTCAATGTTCTTGTCCTGCACAAAAGAACAAGATTGAAGTGCAAACAAATAGGAAAAAAAGAATATTTTCTTTGGATGAGCATTATCTTACCTTGTTCTTTGATGGCTCCCCTTAATTTGCCACCACTCCACCTCAATCTCATGATCAATTGTGCTCGATTAGGCAATATATAAATAAATGAAGGCATAACATAATGCACTTTAGTTAAAGAATAGCATGAAGTAACATGCATGAAACAAATTATATATCATGTAGGCATTTGAAACATCATCTTTGCCAAAAGGAACGTTGTTATCATGCACTGTGGCAAAGAATCCCGTCAAGAGATCGCCCAAGTAGCTGCATACACGTAGGAAATCACTATCTTCTCTTCCGAGCGACAGAGTGTCTTTGTTGCAAGCTACAAGAACTCCATCTCCGATTTTGTGAAGCTCAGATGAAAAGGATGGCCATCGTTGAGAATAATGCGCAAGTCTAGATCCAGCTACTATGGATCTTGCTATTGATGCGAGGTTGGAGCAGATTCGAAACAATTGATCTTACTGCATTTGCTTGAGCTTGAGCCTTCAGGAAGGAAGAATGGGATCATGATTGCCGTCACCAAGTGCGCATGTCCCGACCTTTCTTGAGATAACCTCGCTCGATCATGCTGTTGGGTGTGTCTGGCAAGAATGCGGAATTTATAGTCACGATAACCGCTGGAACAACAGCCGGTGCCAGAGAAACTCGCCATCCCCAGGGTGTAAGGTGCTCGGTTCCAAAATTGATGAGGTTTGCACATATAATTCCGATGGTGATGGCTAGCTAGAACATGATATTGAGAGCTCCGTGAATCTTTGGGGGAGCCATCTCGGAAAGATACACAGGCATGGCCTAATTGGAAAACCCAACACCCACACCGAGCAAGATGCGGCTGATGATGAGCATGGCAACATCGTTAGTGCCACCATTGATGGCAGCACCGGCGAGGAAGCTAACTCCACTAGTGAGCATGGAAGATTTCCTTCCAAATTCATGAGTAATAGTGTAAGCACAGAAAGATGCAATGAGGCCAGTGATGTAAAGTGAAGAAGCAAAAGTGGTGAAGATTTGGCTATTGAATTTATAGTAATCGTTGGGGTTGTTGTGCTTGTTATGTTCGACGAAGGGGAAGGGCAAATTTGAGCAGTGAGCAAGCGTGTTCTCATGTCCACAACAGAGAATAGATCGCACACAAAGACTCAGATAAAAATCTAGAACCTTTGTTTTGCAATTGTCCAAGGTTGGCCTTCATCCATAACTGCACAGTTATTGGCCATCTTTTAACCCCTTTCCAAGGTGATTTCCACTTCACATAAAGCGATTTTGCGGGAGCATTTGCATATTGTTTCCAGAACCTATTGTTGCACTGTAAACAAGGAAGGGCAACAAACATACAAGGTGTTGTTGCTATTTTTATGACAAAACGACTAAATAACTCTTTTCTGGTGTAGAATTGCACTTTGTGCCGAATTGGAAAGTTGTACTTCGCAGAACGGACTACACCTTTGCTTTTGGAAGCAAGTTGATCTGGTATATGCTGCAGGAGTTACAGCCTCTGCGAATCACAAAAAGTTACAGTCTACTGTCTATTTGTGACCAATGTGCAGGAAGCAATTTTTCAGGTGAGAATATCTGAGAATCCACAAGGATTTGGCTCTTGGGGTCAACTGACAAGTTGTAGATCTTTCTACAAGCTACAACTTTTCTGTTTACAGCTTTGGCATCCGGTCTTTCGGTGAAAAGATATCGCTATTCAAATACAAGGACAACGTGTTATCTTGCCCAAAGTGGCTGTGAGGTATTGTTGTAGGAATTTCTCTTGCATAACAGTGAATTGGGAACTCACAGTAAATTACAAAAAGTGATTCGGATCTCACTTTAGTCCAAGGGCATTATTGGCATTTTGGCTAGTCACTTTGGCACATTTGGCAAGTAGTGAATGCTTGATTTTGATGCCAAAGGGTTGCGCACTTGAGGTGATGCATTGGTGATGCAATAAATGCCATTTCGATGCATTATGGATTTGCATTGGTGGATGCTGCACTGATGTTTATGGATAGTTGAGCTAGGATCCTACTGCCATTGCTCATTTGGTTTAGTGCATTGCTTACTTGGATTGCCAAGCATTGGCAGGTTATTGGGCTGCATATATTCCTGTTTATGCCTCTTTATGGCTGAGTGCTTTTGAGCATTGGATCAGCTAGTTTATTTGGAGACCTAATTGGTCTGGACAACACTATATTTTTTGGTCATTTGGGTTGCCTATTGCACTATATTGCTCTTTGGTTGTGGTCTATTGTGCCACAGATATGGCATCTACAGCTGGTAGTGCCCTCTTTGATATTGAGAGGTTAGATGGATCAAACTTTCAGTATTGGAAAGAGCAGATTTATGATGTGTTAGTCCAGAAGAGGTAGCATAAGCCCATTCAATGCAAAAGTGTCAAGCCTAATCGCATTAAACAGAGTGATTGGCATGACATGGATGAGCAAGCGCGCTCTATCATTCAGTCATCACTCTCGAAGTCACTCTACTTGCAAGTACAAGATGGTGTACATGGTGTAGACTGCCATGCATATGAGTTCTATACTCATATATGTCGAATATATGACCATGATATTGTTATGTTATAGCATGATGGGTTGAAATTCCCTGATGGGCTGAAATATAGCCTTGATATGCACTCCAAAGGTAGATCAATTGATAGAAATAGGTCATGTTCAAGGGGGAATTCCAAGAGCAAGTCTAGCTCTCAGACTTGTGTTAGATGTTTCTATTTTGGAAAGTATGGCCACATGAAAAAGTACTACTAGAAATGGCTAAGAAAATGCAAGAAGAAGAGCAAGGTTAAGAATGATAGGAAGAAGCATGTTGAGCTTCAAGGTGTGGATGCCAGGGTTTCCACTGATAGTAGCAGTGATGAAGGCGCGCATTCTTTTTTCTATGTCTGACACCTCCTTCTTGGTCACTGATGTACCCATTTTCGATGATTGGATATTAGATCCATGTGCTTCATGTCATATGACCCATCATAGGTCATGGTTCAGTGCATATCAGGAATGCATTGTGGGGGGCAGTTTGATGGGCACTGATCATTCTATGGATGTCTATGGTTACGGGGATATCCACCTTGTTATGCCTAGTGGCTCTATTCTTGTTCTGCAGAGGGTTAGACATATACTAGGACTTGCTATGGGCAAGATCAGTACTAGACAGTTAGTTGAGGCAGGTTATCATGTCTCTTTGGGTGATCTCGGGGGGGTCACTCATCATATGTAACCCTATCACATGAGTTCAACAGAAGGATATTTTTTATTTCTAAAATTTACAGAAATAAATATACATAAGGGACTATTTAAAATAGTTTTGGAAAAAATTTACAAATTTGTATAGAAAAGGGGTACATTTTATTAATGAAAAAATTTACAGATAAGGGATTTTAAATATAGGCCTTGAACGCACTTGATATAGAGGGTTTATACATAGTGACCCCCCTGAGTGGGTGATCATGCATGGAAGATTGCTAGAGGCAATTTGGTTATGGCTAAGGGATCAAGGGTTGGATTCTCTTATGCATTGCATGTATCAGGTGTCCAGGATCAAATGCTTATGATTAGTAAGCAGCCATCAGTTAGTTTATGGTATGCCACAGACTTGGACATAAGTCTACTGCAGGTATGAAAGCCCTTACAACATTGAGATACATTCCTGTTATGGATGTCTCTCAGATTTTACGTCATGATTGTCATGATGGTCAGTAGTCAGGATCCTCTTTTGTGAGGAAGACAGTTAGTGAGAGGTATGTTTGAGCCATTGCAGCAGGTTCATAGTGCAATTTGTGGGCCTATGCCTACCGTTTCCCTAGGTGGTGCCTCTTACTTTGTGACATTTATTGATGCTGCTACAAAGTACATATGGGTATATCCGATTCATCTGAAGCATGATGTATATGATACATTTCAACCCTTCTTAGGTAATGCTGAAAATCAGTCAGGAAAGAAGCTATTGAGCTTGATGACTGATGGTGATGCAGAGTTTACCTCTTCTAGATTTCAGCATCTATGTGATACACTTGGTATTAGGAGGGTGTTGACCACTCCTCATCTTTCTGCTCATGATGCCTTGGCAAATGGCATAAATCGGATTCTATTGGACAGGATTGGTAGCATGCTATGATATGCAAGTCTTACTGAATGCTATTGGGCTGAGGCATGTAAGACAGCTACATACTTGCTTAACAGGTCACCCAGGAGATCTCTACATGGTAGAGTGCCATTGGACTTCTTGACAGGTAGGGCACCATGTTATGAGCATTTACATGTGTTTGGCTGCGATGCTTATGCTCATGTTTCCCGATCCAAGAGGTGTAGCTTCCTTGGATACAGTGAGTCCAGTAGGGACTTCAGGGTATGGGATTCTTTAGCTAGAGAGCTAATACATAGCCATAATGTCTATTTCAGAGAGGATGCTATGTTTAGATAGCCCAGGACTATGCATAGCAAGAGAGTGGTGTTCTAGGAGGGTGTAAGTGCACTGATACCTCTGAATTCTTTGCAGGGGCAGCCCATATTCCTTGGAGTGGGAGGTTTTTCCCACAGTGAGCAGGTTATAAAGTTGGGACAGCCACAAAGACGGTCAGATGTCTCGAGTATTCCACAGGTTTATACTCCTATGGAGATTGTTGATGCATCTTCTATGGATAGTTACAGTTTGCTCCCAAGATGCGGAGTGCCTCTTGCAGATGAGGATGAGGCTATGCATGGTGAGGAGGATACCTTGGCTAATGATGCCCGGAATGATCCATTGGCTGGTTAGATGTGGTTTCTATAGTTATTGACTTAGGTCATATTGCGCATGGGTAGGAATCATTGATATGTTTGCTTAGTAAGTGCCTCCATGGCCAGAAGCAATCCCCTCGAGCTTGGCTTCATAGGTTTGATACCGTTATGAGAGCTCGGGATGTGATGCACAGTGAGACAGGTTATGGTCTCAGTAATCAAGAGATTGCTATCCTTCTGAGGTACTGATACCTCTGAATTCTTTGCAGGGGAAGCCCATATCCCTTGGAGTGGGAGGTTTTTCCCACAGTGAGCAGGTTATAAAGTTGGGACAGCCACAATTACTTCTTGATTTTGGTCAAGGACGATCAGATGTCTCGAGTATTCCACAGGTTTATACTTCTATGGAGATTGTTGATGCATCTTCTATGGATAGTTACAGTTTGCTCCCAGGATGCAGGGTGCCTCTTGCAGATGAGGATGAGGCTATGCATGGTGAGGAGGATACCTTGGCTAATGATGCCCGGAATGATCCATTGGCTGGTTATGCCAAGACAGATGTGGTTTCTGTAGTTATTGACTTAGGTCATATTGCACATGGGTAGGAATCATTGATATGTTTGCTTAGTAAGTGCCTCCATGGCCAGAAGCAATCCCCTCGAGCTTGGCTTCATAGGTTTGATACCGTTATGAGAGCTCAGGATGTGATGCACACTGAGACAGGTTATGGTCTTAGTAATCAAGAGATTGCTATCCTTCTGAGGTTACTTGCCATATGGTCCTTTATGGACAGGGATGATTTGCATTGGGATCTTAGTAGCAAATACACAAAAATTTGTACAAGAGAAAGTATTGGAGATGAAAAATATTGGAACAAGAAAAGTTGAAAAAGAAAATAATTTCCCATAATCTCTTGTACGTAAACAAGGTTCTTGATGTGTCAACTGCATCATCAGTGGATATGTGGGAGAACCTCCTGCGCTAGCTCCAAGATTACACAAATCAAAGGAGGTTAATTTGGAGCTTTGTTTTTGGAGTTTGCTCAAGCCCAAAATTGCTAGCATTTGCACATGCCGGCATTGTTGTTAGGTTTCGGAGATGGATTCATGAGGCACTAGTTACATTGCAACCACGATAAGATTCATCAGATTGTATCATCTACTTGAAGGAACATGTTAGATATGATTTTTTCCAAGGGTGTCTGTTTCTGGTCAGTCTTTGGTTGAGTCCCAGCCTTGCTATGTGATGAAAATGTCTTGTAAGGGTAGAGGTTCGGTAGTTGATCTTGTTAATATGATGTAACTTGGTAGTGATATTGAAAAGGCTTGCGTACATTTTGACCATTTCATAGAGTGCATGGTTGGACAACAATGGCAGCTCATGTTTATGATCCAAGGTAGATCCCTTTTTTTGTTATGCAATATAGTGATGTAATCGGAATTAAATTTGTTAGTGAAACAATGAGATCTTTAAATTACAGTGTGAGAGAACTTTTGACAATTGTCACCTGCAAGTTTAAGAAAGAGGACACAGAGGCTCAAGTTCAATTTTGGAGAATGTTAAATGATGTTGTAAGAAAATGTGGATTTGCTGAGCCCAAATTCTTTAGGTTTATGGCTGATGAGGCACAAGCAAATTGGCATACTGTCTACAATGGTGGCCCCCCTCAAAATGTCATGGAGGCACAAGAGAGATCATGCATTTTCCATTGGCAACAAGGACTCCAGAGAATCACCAATAAATATGTGTATCAAAGATTCAGAGAAATTACCCACTTGCAGCTATGCCGAGCATAGAGGGATGCACAAACAAGGGAAATTGCACAAGAGCAATCCCGAATCATTAGAACTTGGTGGAGAATTAACCATGTGAGTTCAAGTGACATTCCATTCTTGGATCAATGGATGTCATGGTGAGGACAGGATAGCTCATTGGGGTAACTTCATGGTATAGGTAAGTGTTTTGAGTTAACTATATGATGAACTTTGCCTTCATTGCATTTGTAGCTGAGTTCATTGTGTAGAAAATTAATTCGCCACTTTGGATTAGATAATGGACACAGAAGCTCTGGCCAATACTCGTGCAAATCTAGTAGAGTCAAAACATGGGAGTTGTTTGGCATCTGAAGGATACATAAGGCAAATCTCATTGTATGATGCTTGTGTTGGGGACTTGGCATCTGCATTGTTGCAGATTGCAAGGTGTGAAAAACATGTCCAAGGATTGCATATTGGATCTGGTCCTTCATTGGATAACTTGCTTCAACAAATAGGCAATAGAAGATCAAGTTACATTAGGCCTTGGCAGGCAGTGAGAGTTGCAAGTTCTGTAGTGAATGCTGCTAGGATAGAAACAGATGATCCATACCTCGTGGGAGATATGGAGACTGTGAGACAAAAGAAAAGGCTGGGCAAGCCCTTGGGCATTGATGACTCTCATCGCCATGAATTTGAGTACGTGGCACATGCACAGAGAACCTTCCAGGCATCCAGTAGAAGAGTTTCTGAATTTGAAGATAGGTTGGGCATGCCACCATCAACACCCAATGTTCAAAGTACATATCAAGCTAATGATGTGCACAGGTGCATGAAGATGATGTTCATGACGTTTGTTGGGCCATTCGTAGGGCAGAGCGAGGAAGCAAGGTGCATTGTCAAGCATGGCTTTTAAGTGACAGTTGCAAATGCGGAAAATTGATTAATGAGAATAGCTTGCAAGAAAATCCAGCACCTAGTTTCAAGGAAAGAATGAACCATGCCCCTGGTCAACGAGTGTAATTTTTTTGATTTTGTGGGAATGATGTGACAAATTCATCTATTAACACCATATTAGAGAATTTGGGAAATTCCTGATAATTTGGGAACTTTTGAGGGGTTGTAATTATGTAACATTCAATGTTTTTCATTGATTTTTCCCATAGATTTGGGAGTCCATCCAAATCTTGCAAATGTGCATGGTTTGCATCAACATAAATAAAATGTCAAATGTTGAGGTTTCGACCAATGCATGGTATTTTTTGAGGGGTTACAATTACAATGCATTGAGTGGACTCCATTGACTTTCTCCCTGGATTTGGCCGTGTATATGAAATTCACAATTTGGAGTGTGCCTGTTCTGCATTAGCCGAGAAAAAAACATCATATGTTTGAGTTTAATGAAGCATTTTTTGCCTCTTCTCAAAAAAAGGTGGTGTTCAAAAACACCATTTTAGTTTAGTTGGAGAAAAAGTAAGAATGCAACACTAGTCCTTGATCTTTTGTCAAGTGTGCAAAACTTGCAACCACAAAGCAATGGTCTGCAAAAAAAAAGATAAAGAAAAAAGATCAATGTCATACCTTCCAAATATTTGTCAGTATTCAAATAAATTATTCTTGTGCAAGGAAAAAAAAGTCATGCTTTTCAAGTACCTTCACTCCATTGTGGAGTCAGCATCAGAGTCAGAATCTGTTCTATGAGCCAAATTGGATAAAGCTCGCTTGCGTGCAATGGTTGGTATCTTCACCTTGATGGGGAGGTTGCTGCTCTTCGAGGAAACCTTCTTTGAGAGGTTACATTTTGGAACCCATGACCATACAATAGCATCAACAGATTCCCAACGTGGAGGATCACCTTTATTGCACATCCAAATCTTGTTCCAACAATCTGCATACACCTCCTCAATTTCTGCATTGTGTCTTTTGCATATAGGTGCCCAATATTGTATGAAAACCTTCTTGAAATTTTTAGATTTATTATCCTTTTGTACATCAGTTTGAGCAATGCCTAGCCAAATTGGGTAAATTTTTTCTGCTGGTCGGACCAAAAGAAAGTGTCCTTTTTGTACATCAACCATTGGATCAAATGATTGTTTTGGCTTTTTCCTTTGAGGTCCACAGTAATGATCATTCAACTCTTCAATTCCTTGAAACTCATCGTTTTCATTATCAAATACTTGCACACAATCAATATGTTGCGTCTTTGGCCAAAATCTCTCGTACATGCCCTCTACACTATTGTTTGGTTTATCAAGCTCATCAATCATGTTCTTCCAGTACTTCACTACTGGCTTGTAAAACTTTGTGAAAGATGCATCTGGACCTTGCAGGTGTGCCCATTTTTCCCAAAAGCGTACATACTCCTTGATACCAACTATCACATCTAAGTGATCCTTCACATACTTGAACATGGTTACATAAGGCGGCTCTCCACTTGGTAGCATTGGATGACCATCCGGATGTCTCTTCCACAACTCAATGCCACCTTCACTTGGTTGCCAATCTAATGATCGTGGATGCACTTTATATTGCATGATAGGAACTTCATTTCGCATAAAGAACCGAAATTGGAGAGGCTTTGAGTGTCCCACTAAAGAATCTTTCCCATCGCATAGGCATCCATCAACATAGCTCTTGAAATCAGGGACTTCCGTTACCAAAAATGGCGTTGGAGAAGACTCCTCACATTGTCTAAAAGTATCCATGAGATGTGCAAATGTCAATGTTTGGCTAGTTCTTAACCTCTCTGAAAACCTGCTAAACATTGCATCAATATCCTCATGTGTATGCCCAACCATCAAGAATCCCAATTGAATTGACTTGAAAATCCCTCGAGCAACAAGTAATGATAGGTATGCAAACAAGTACCTATTCTTGTTTTCAGAACCACAATTATCCAACTGCAACAATAGGTGTTCGGGTAGTTTCTTATAAGGATTTTCTTGATGGGAACTTCCAAGTCCAAGGTCTTTGAATGTTCCACCCACTGCTCCAAGATGAAGTTGTTGCTTGCCATTAGAAACATAGTGAGAATCCAATGCTTCTCTTGAGGTTAGTGCATTTAGCAGAGCGTTGTCAGACCTGGGCATCCCATCATATACTAAATCTCCAAGTGCATGGTTATCAAATCTTTCAAGATTTCTCAAACACAAAGCCAATGAACCAATCGTGAAGTTAGGATCCGACGGCCACAAGGATAAAGAAAAGTGACCATAACGTCCTTGACCATGTCCATGTGTTATCATGCCAGTCAAAGCCACTGGGAGCTGAAAGGACTTGTCTGTGTCCTTTGAACGATTGCGTAATCTAGGGATGGCTGTCTTCTTTTGGTCCATCTTATCATGGATAATGCACAAGTATGTCTGAGGATACATTTCAGAAAATCTGCGCCAAGTGTAGTACACTTTTTTGTTGTAACATGTGTTTTCTTCTATCTTCCATCAACTTATTACGTTCATTTTGGCATTTTGTCGCTGCAAGCTGAGCCTTGATTGCACTACATAAACCACACTTAGAGAATTCACTTGTTTTTGACAAAGTTACATGCTTGAATTCAGAGTTCCATATGCGGTTGAATGTGGAAGTTGACATCTCTTTACAACCCAAACTATGCTTTAATTGCATGTTAACTTCATAGAGAATATCAACCTGCTTGTATACATCCGGTATCACCAACTGTGTTTCCCTTGATCCATCCTGAAGTGTTCTACTTTTGTGTGGCATACGCTCAGAATTGTTATCCACAAAATCTTGGATTATGGCTCTACCCAGTTCTGTGTGGTCCCAACCTCTCCGCACGATTCCTTTATTACCATGTATGCACCTTCGTATACCAATTTCAAATTGCTCCCTGTATCGATAAAATGTTGTTTTTGGAATACCATGCATTTCATACCATGCTCTACAACAAACTTGAATACCATTCAATGAAAAGACATATTTGAACTGCCCATTGTCATCTTTTCGACAAGCAACCCCAAGAGTGTCATATACATAATTGGTGCGAGCCTCCAAACTTTGGCCCCAATACTCTATGCGTAATTTGGATATCATTTGACGATCGGCAAATTGACAACAATTTTGTTTACAACAATCAATCATCGATACTTTTATGACTGCATCCCTTGTGAGTCTAGATGATGCTAATGTCATGCCATGTTTTTTAGCTTTTCTCTTTATCATGCAATAACGCCTCTTTTTTGTGGATTTTTCCATTGGGTCCTCATCTTCCATGTGCTTTTTCCCAAAACCACTTGAAGAATTCATGGTGTCATCGATTCTTAATGAAGTTCCATCTAAAAAGGTTATTTGTGCAATGGGCCATTTTATTAAGTGGATGGTATCGATGCTTGATACATCACTATGATACTTTTCAATTCCCACACCTAGATTACCTTCACCAAGCATCTCAAAATTTATAGGTTCAAATGGGTAGACATACAAAACAACACCCTCTGCAATGCTCTTGGTTTTCTGCTCATCCCATATTAAGACTTTCTTGTCCTTCCATGATTCTCGAATGGAAAACTCATCATATTCACATAGAGGTTCAACGTCAATGGTATCTGATGTTATATCATTCATTGGTACAATAGCTCCATTGAAATTGTCCACACAACTCATTGATCGTGCTTTCCAACGAACAACACTACCCAAAGCCTCATAGACTAAGAATGCATCCATTGTAGGAAATGGAAGAAGTGCACTTTCATCCATACAAATATCGATCGCCACTGATACATTGTTTTCCCCCAAGGGCACACCTTGGCACATGTCATCATGTGATGTAGAGAATATTGTCCCAATGGCAACAATCTTTCCACTGACAAGCAAGTTGACTTTAACCCCCACTTTCAATGTGGCACCTGCATAGTACATAGCATTTGTTATAGTTCAATATTGATTTCTGATGGTGTGACTTAGGATGAAAATGCTTTACAAGATTTCATTGCAAGACCAAATCTTCCTAAACCTTGGTGCTTTGAATTTTAGGCAGCAAAATTTGGCTACATGGCCAAATCTTCACAAACCATGGTGCTTTGAAATGGAGATAGCAAGATTTGTCCACACAAACAAATCTCCCGAGACGCTGGTGCTTTCAAGAAGCCATCAAGATTTATCCACACATCCAAATCTACTTAGACCTTGGTGCTTTGAAAGAAGCCCACAAGATTTGGCCACATGGTCAAATCTCCCCAGACCCTGGTGCTTTGAAAGGAGCCAAAAAGATTTGGCCACATGGCCAAATCTCCTAAGACAGTAGTGCTTTGAAAGAAGCAATAAGATTTGGCCACGCGGCCATATCTGCTCAGACCTTGGTGCTTTCAAAGAAGCTAGCAAGATTTGGATGCACGGCCAAATCCTTCGAGACCTTGGTGACTTCTTTCAAAGCACTAAGAAGATTTGTTTGTGGCGTTCTTTCAAACTTGGGGAGATTTGGTCATGTGGCCAAATCTTGTAGGCTTCTTTCAAAGCACTAGGGTATGGAGAGTTTTGGCCGTGCAACCTCCTCTTGCATGCTTCTTTCAAATCACCAGGTTCTGGGGGATTTGGCCATGTGGCCAAATCTTTCAAAGCATTAGGGTTTGGGAAGATTTTGCCGTGTTAACAAATGTTGCTAGCTTCTTTGAAATCACTAGGAAGATTTGGCCACATGGCCAAATCTTCTTTCAAATCACTAGGAAGATTTGGCCACATGGACAAATCTTCAAACGTTAAATTTAAAAATTGAAAATCCAGATTTTAAAATTTAAAATTTAAAGTTCGAAATTCAAAATTCAAAATTCAAAATTTAAAATAAAAAATTCAAATTTCAAGTTTCAAGTTTCAAATTTTGAAATTCAAATCTAGAGATCCTACTTTCAAAAAAATCGTACATGCTTTTCATGATTCACACTATTACACTTTAAAATCATACTATTACTTTAAAAGCAAACTAGAAAATCTAAAACTATTAAAAAACCAAAACTTTAAAAGGCAAAGCTAAACAAACCTTTTAAACCAAGCATAAAAAGTAAACCTATGAGAAGGAATTGAATTCGTCTTCATGGGGGATCAAGTGCTAGGCTCACCTTGTTCTCTCCCTTTCTAGATCTCCAATGTGTACGTAGGGTGGTTTGAGAGCTTTAGGACAACGTCTTAGATGGGGTAGTTCTTGAAAAACACTCCTCCACCCTTGCTTAGCTAATTGCAAGTAAAAAAGTTCAAAACTATGTCAAAATGAGAGGTCCCGGGAGGCTCCTAATCCCAGTTTTGTCCTAACAATGTGTACTTAACTATGTAAGTTTTAAACTTCCATTACCAATTCAACTCTCCATAGATTCCACACACAATAGTTGGATTAGAAAGAGGTTTTTTTTTTTTTTTTTTTTTTTTTTGTGGCTCTACAAGCTTTTGGGTAGATTGCTCCTTCCCCCCAAAACATGCTTTTTTGGGGGGGGATTGCTCCTTCTCTTCCCGCCCCTCCTATTTTGGGTTCTTCCCCCTCGTCCTCGTCGCCGCTTCTGCTCCTTCTCCAGACCGCCGCTTCTGCTCCTTCTCCACCGCTCGCTGCTTCTGCTCCTTCTCCAAGCCGCTCCTCGTCATCGTCTCCTCCTTCTCCAAGCCGCTCCTCGTCGTCGTCTTCCCTTCTGCTCGCCGCTTCTGCTCCTTCTCCAAACCGCCGCTTCTGCTCCTTCTCCAAACCGCTCGCTGCTTCTGCTCCTTTTCCAAGCCGCTCCTCGTCATCGTCTTCCCTTCTGCTCCCCAAGCCGCTCCTCATCGTCGTCTTCTCTTCTGCTACTTCTCCTCCTTCCCGCGGCTGCGTGCTCCTCCTCGCGGTTCGTCGCTGCTCTTCTCACCCTGCTCAAGCCGCTCCTCATCCCTCCGACAGAAGCTCCTCCTCCTCCGACGGAACTTTTCTCTCCTCCTCCCTCCGACGGAAGCTCGCTCACGCTCCACGTTACTCCTCTCCGTCCCTCTAGATCTTCCCTAATGAGGAGACACTGAGCAGCCGCTTCAGAAGGATCACCACCGAAGAGCTTGTAGAAGGACTACACCGATATGAAGGAGATAGGATTTGTTGCAAGACAAGAGATAGGATAGGAGCCAAAACGTGGAGTCTCAATCCGACACTGAGAATAACGAGAACACTGTCCACAATTGATTGAAATCCAAATAGCACAAGCTCACGAACAACAATGGCTACTCAATCATCCAAGTAAGAAAATGAAAGAAATCGAAAGTGTACCTAATTCTTGCATCTTCTCCATTTTTTCCATTTCGAAACACCACGATTTGAAAGAAAGAGTCTTGTAAAAGTAGGAATCTTGAAGTGTGATTTGAAAGTAGGGTCTTTATTATATGATTTGACTTTCAGATCTTGAAATTTGAAATTTGAATTTTGTATCTAAGATTCAAAATTTCAATTTTGAATTTTGAATTTTAAATTTTGAATCTAAGATTTTGAATTTTGAAATTTGAAATTTTCAGATTTGAAATTTGAATCTTAAGATTTGAATTTTGAATTTTAAATGGGGAGATTTGGCCATGCGGCCAAATCTTCTTGGCTTCTTTCAAAACATACAAGATTTGGCCGTACGGCCAAATCTTCCTAGACCTTGGTGATTTGAAGAAGCTATAAAGATTTGGCATCACAACTAAATCTTCCTAAACCTTGATGCTTTGAAAAGATTTGTCCACATAGCCAAATCTTCCTAGACACTCATGATTAGAAAGAAGATAGCAAGATTTGGCCGCATGGCCAAATCTCCCTAGACCCTCGTGATTAGAAAGAAGCTAGCAAGATGGCCGCATGGCCAAATCTCTTTAGACCTAGGTGATTTAAAAGAAGCTAGAAAGATTTGGCATCACAACCAAATCTCCCCAAATCTTGCTGCTTTGAAAAGATTTGGCCGCACGGCCAAATCTCCCTAGACCCTTGTGATGAGAAAGAAGCTAGCTGCACAGTCAAATCTCCCTAAACCCTTGTGACTTATAAAAAGCTAGAAAGATTTCACATCGTAGCCAAGTCTCCCCAAACCTTTGTGCTTTGAAAACTTGGTGCTTTGAAAAGATTTGGCTGCACGGCCAAATCTCCCCAAACCTGGCGCTTTGAAAAGATTTGGCTGCATGGCCAAATCTTCCTAAACCTGTGCTTTGAAAAGAATTCGCCGCACGGCCAAATCTCCATAGACCCTTATGATTAGAAAGAAGCTAGCAAGATTTGACCACACACAAATCTCACCAAACCCTGGTGCTTTGAAAAGATTTGGCTGCACGGCCAAATCTCCATAGACCCTCGTGATTAGAAAGAAGCTAGCAAGATTTGGCCGCACGGCCAAATCTCCCTAAACCTGGTGCTTTGAAAAGATTTGGCTGCACGGCCAAATCTCCCTAAACCTGGTGCTTTGAAAAGAATTGGCCGCACGGCCAAATCTCCCTAAACCTGGTGCTTTGAAAAGAATTGGCCGCACGGCCAAATCTCCCTAAACCTGGTGCTTTGAAAAGAATTGGCCGCACGGCCAAATCTCCATAGAACCTTGTGATTGGAAAGAAGCTAGCAAGATTTGACCGCACGCAAATCTCCCCAAACCCTGGTGCTTTGAAAAGATTTGGCTGCACGGCCAAATCTCCCTAAACCTGGTGCTTTGAAAAGAATTGGCCGCACGGCCAAATCTCCCTAAACTTGGTGCTTTGAAAAGAATTGGTTGCACGGCAAATCTCCATAGAACCTTGTGATTGGAAAGAAGCTAGCAAGATTTGACCGCACGCAAATCTCCCCAAACCCTGGTGCTTTGAAAAGATTTGGCTGCGGCCAAATCTCCCTAAACCTGGTGCTTTGAAAAGAATTGGCCGCACGGCCAAATCTCCCTAAACCTGGTGCTTTGAAAAGAATTGGCTGCATGGCCAAATCTCCATAGACCCTTGTGATTGGAAAGAAGCTAGCAAGATTTGACTGCACACAAATCTCCCCAAACCCTGGTGCTTTGAAAAGATTTGGCCGCACGACCAAATCTCCATAGACCCTCGTGATTAGAAAGAAGCTAGCAAGATTTGGCCGCACGGTCAAATCTCCCTAAACCTAAGTGATTTAAAAGAAGCTAGAAAGATTTGACTGATTTGAAAGAAGCTAGCAAGATTTGGTTGCACAGCCAAATCTCTCCAGACCCTAGTGCTTTGAAAGAAGCCCACAAGATCTGGAAACAAGGCCAAATCTCCCCAAACTTTGGTGCTTTGAAAGAAGCCCATATGATTTGGCCACACATCCAAACCTCCCGTTCCAGTGCTTTAAAAGAAGCCCATAAGATTTGGCCGCACGGCCAAATCTCCCTAGAATCTGGTGCTTTCCAAATCTACTACTATGTCCAGTGTCCAATTCTAGATTCTATTTCAGATATGTTTATCGATAATGTGTTTTGTCTAACATTAAAGATTATAAAGATGATACTTTGTATATTGCTTGGATTTTTTGTACAGGAAAGACACAAATGTGAAGAAGGTTGAGAAAGTTATAAGTGGATTTGCAGAAAAAAGCATACCTTGGTACTTTGACATATATAGTATTGAGGGAGCACAGTTGACACGAGTTCACTTATTTGTTTTGTTACCTAATAAAAGTGCATACACTTGTGTTGGATCGGTACATCAAATCACTGAAGATGTGGTTGGAAAAGAGGGAGATATTGGATTGTTGATCATTATAAATCAAAATAAGAAGTTTCTCTTGGATCCCAGCGATTATGAAGCATCTCGTATGAAGTCTGATGTAGATGACAACATGCACTCAAGAGGCTGGATAAGTGTTGAATCAATTGATGGAAATGAAATTGACACAGTGACAACAATCATTGAATCATATCGCAAAGTTTCAGCAACATTAAAGAAGCGTAAGAGTGGGGAAGATAGTGGGGAAGGAACAAAGAAAGGAAAATCGACTGTGGTTCAAGCACCAGGTGGTAGCGGAGAAGGGGCAAAGAAAGGAAAGCTAACTATAGTTGATGTACCACAAGAAGGAACACCTCCAGAGGGTATGCTAGCAGTTGTGGAAAGAAGCAGTGGTACTGAATTGGAGCCAAGTGGAAAGGTCATAGGAAAAAAAGGGCAAAAGAAACCATCAGGCTTGGTGGAATATGAAAAATACTACCCATTCGGGTTGCATGCAACATTTTCAATTCCAGTTACAAGATGTCAAAAAGCTCCTCCAAGCTATGTATATAGAGGGTTGAACAAAGAGCATGTGGAGAAGCTTGCTGCAGACTTCGGTTATAACTCTAGGCCTCCTGCTGCTGTAGCGGATTTAATGCCTTTCAATCCTGAAACAAAGCAGCCCCTGGAAAGGGTAGATAAAAAGGATTTAACCAAGTGCCACTACTGGATACTATCTGGACAACATTCAATATATGCTGCTAAAATATTCACATCTAATGATGATAACAGCACGGCCCAAAGAAAGAACTACTACCGCACCCGCCAGGCGAGGATTGTAGTGAATTGCCCCGCATGCTTTTGTGTGGAGATATCAAAGATGGCAAACCTGGAGTCTCAAAATATCTTGAGACAATCTCCATACATTGATATACTTAAGCAGGTGAGGGGACAATGGATTCTCTTTAACAGACCCAAGAAAGCACAACAAGGGCTTGCAAAAGGACATCCAGATCGTGAGAATTGGGATGTAAGTACAGATTTTAATTATGAATCATTTTTTACAAGTCGGTTTCATAATTATTACATTCTAATGGATTCATATATTTTGCAGGCTTTCATTGACACTGGCAAGGTAACATTGGGCAATAGCTTTGCCACGAAGGATGTACATATGATAATCACAAGCGATGCCATTTATGATGGTTGGATCTCCATCCTTGAGGATTACATTGCAGGCAAATATTCACAAGATGGAAAATGCCGTAGGCAACCCACAGTCTCAATGTTTAGATGCTTGCGTGGATTGAGTGATGATCAAATTGGTCAAATTCAAAATGACATTAAGGAAGGTAGAGTAGTCATAGCTAAAACAAAGACGGATGCCATGATTCTTGATATTGAAGGACGAGCTATGCAAATCAAGAGAGATGCTGCACTACAAGAAGAACTTTATATGTTTATATCCGCAGAACAGCCTTCTTTAATGTTAAAAAATTGGGATGAGTGCAGATTACATTTTAAAATTACTCCAGAATTGTATCATCGGATTCGTGGTTGCTCTGACTCATGGTTAAAAGTGAAGCTTCAACAGGGCAAGGAAACTCCACCATTGCCTGATGCTGCAAAGGGGTATCTGAGGTGGATTATGGGACAAAGTGAAGGTGCAAGTCATGGACCGAATTCCACCCGGCCTTGGAGGTTCTACACAGTCGGTTCAAACATGGAGGGAATGGAATTTATACATAATGTGTACCAAGAGCCAATGGCAATAGGGGTTGCCTTTTTGGATGTAATGTATGGACCAAGCAGAAGTAGAAATTGGAATGAGGATCGCTTTGAGTGTTTGTTGAAAAGCTTGATGACAATCGCTTCTCCCCCAGTGCAATTCCTTCTTGTGGTGTTCTTGACCATGGACCATGTATCATGTTTGAAGAATGCATTAAATAAGACATGCGGAAAATATAAAATACACTTCGGTTGCCTTAATTTTGAAACTGCAGATATCTTTGTCACTGGATCTATGGATGGCTTAATTGCCTGTGTATTGGTAAGCAAGGAAAAGCATTTCAATGATATTGAGCGCTATACCAATGCACAATGTAAGCCATCAATATATGTTGCAGATGAAAAATATGAAAAATCAAGTGGTGCAGAAGAATCAGGTGATGAGGATGATGATGACGAGGATGATGATGATGAATTTGACATTGAATTGTCCTTGAAAAGAAAACGTTCAAGTATCATGAAAGACATGATCATGGGTTTCTGTCGAGAAGATGAGTATGTATTGGACTTGTTCTCTGAGGGGCTTGCTGCAATAGAGTCTCTTTCTTGTAAGAGGCGTGTTGTTTCAGTTGTTGAGACTTATGAGGAGTTGGCAAAGGTTGAAAGTATATGTTGCACGTATGCTTACAGTAATCATGAAATTCGACAATGGGCTGGCTTGCAAGAACCAATATTGGCAATAGAGGGGGTGCCAAAAGAAGATGATACAATTGAAGGTGGAGGGGATAAAGAAATTGATACCATACTAGGACAAAAAGAGCTTCAACCCTTCAATGAAGAGCAGCGTGAGCATTTACAAAAACACGCTTCAAAGTTTTGGGAAATAGAAGAGGAAGCAACAGGTCCTTGAAATTGTCCTTTTATATGGTGTTCGTGTTTTCCATATGTTATCTTGCTATATTCTCCATATGATGTATTAATTTTGTTCCAAAGATCTTTTAATATTTCTTGGAAATTTCTTCTATCTCATTGCCATAATTCAAACATTCATATGTATTCTTGAATATGTTTAATTTTCTATATTTCATGAAAAGATGTGTTTGCATGTTGTAATACCTTTGGAGTGTGATACACATCCAAATTTATTTACGAGTTCATAAATGTTAAAAAGTGTGTTGAGTCTTGATCGTGATGAATGAATTAGTGTAAATTGTTGTTTCCATCCTTATTCACTTCATATGAATGCTCAAATATGTTTTGGCTGCTTGGCCAAATATTTTCTTAGTGGGAACACTCGGGCAATGCTAGATAATGTTGGACTCCACTCTATCTATTACGCAAAGGTTTTTGGCATTGTAAGGATATGTAATTTTGGGGATTAAAATAACTTGAAAGGGTATAGATTCAACAACTTTAGGGGGTATACTAAGCATATGAACATGAATGCTTTCTTTATTTTAGTATTCCAATTTTGTTTTGAAAAAGAAAAACATGAATAGAAATTGCATTGAGAGCACACAACCTAAAGTTTGACAATTTGGTTTTCCATCTCAATCTTCAGTTTGTTTCTACTTATGAATTTCATTTCCTTGTTTATCAACAGATATTGGCCATCTCAATTTCACATCGCTAGAAGCATTGCCTGTACATGTGACACCTGATCCAATGATTCATTATGTGCCTAATTTGAACATTAGCATGCAAGTTCCAAGCTCAACATGGTTGATTGAAA